>NC_045672.1:7546135-7846135 GCF_003331165.1 Xiphophorus hellerii | reverse complement strand
GTTTTCACCAGACAAAATGGGAAACATTAAAGGGTTACGGTTGTTTTAATAATGTGCCATAAATCTAAACAGCACATCGCCTTCTATGAAGGAGGTAAACGCTTCCCCGGCTTCTTTTCCATGGAGCAGGGAGGCTGAATTCTGATTTGCGGCTGAATGAAACGCTCTGGCTCGGACCTCTCTGCCTTCAGCTACATGGGAGAGTTACGATGCAGCGGTGTTGTGATTTGTTGCAAGTCATAACATTCAAGGTTTTTGAATTTGTCCCCTTTGCGGGCACTGGCTCCCTCGTTTAAAGAGGAAACGGTTTGAGTGCTTCATAGCTGCTGCTAAGTGGTGGGAACATAAAACAGGCATTCTTCAGTGATGGTGGATTTTTGTGTTTTTGGTTATCTTGTTTCTCACACGACATTAAAAATCCTCCATCAAATTATGTTCTTCATCTTGCATGAAGCCCAAAGGAAAATCTGATGAGCGCAGTTAGATTTTAAAGAGAAAATTCACTTGCAGCTGTAAAACATTATGGGCTCAGTATACCGCCATTGCTGCGTGGCCAATAGACTTTGAGCCAAACTTTTAAGTCTGGTCTAGTCTTGGAATATTTTCTTCACACCAAGCTTTAGATTCAACAAATACTAGCAAAACAAATGAACCTCCCCCAACCTCCCCAAAAAAACAAACAATTGAAATGAATTATGAATAATACATAAACGGTGCGTGGCCACTGCAGATGGGCACCAACTGTACAGGAGTTTGGCAGTGAGCTGCTTCAGGAGACATGAACTCTTGTTTACATTCGTACGTTTGATTGTACTTCTCTTTCTTCATCCTGTTCTTCTTGTTCTTCTTCTTCTGCATTCATTTGCTGAGGTTGCTGAGGTGTCAGGCTGTCATGTTAGATATTATCCATTGTGTGAATATATTGTTGAGCATATATACAGTAGGTGAGTAGCTGCACAGTAGGAGTATGACAAATGTAAAAAAAAATAATTCTACATTTAAATAATAACAATAATAATGAACATACTTCAGTTAATAATAATAATAATAATAATAATAATAATAATAATAATAATAATAATAATAATAATAATAATAACCTTGATAAATAAAAGAATCTCAATGCGAAATGGCCAAGAGTGACAGCATACAAAAAGATGTAAAAACGGCATTTCATAACTACTGAAGTTAATATAGTTACTTGATTGAGCTATAAAATGGCACTATGTGCCTGGAAAATACATAGTACTGCCCCTTTAAGAATCATTCAACTTGTATGTTGTCTAATCTTTTCACTCCAATATAAATGACACCCTAGAAAATCAAAGTTTATAAGTTTGTAATGTTCATGACAATGATTTCCAGTTGTCAGAATGTCTCACCACATGTTTTATTTCTTGGCTTTATCCTTCATGTAAAAAGTACTGCTGCGCCTTTTTAGGCTAAAAGCAGGAGAGTTGCTCACTCGTTGAAGCGTCAACACACCGAGATCCCCGTCGACTCGACATATGCGTTCCCTCTTAGATTCGGGGCTCCTCAGCACCAGAGAGAGCCGTCCCGAAGGGCCCCTTTGCATATCCACATTTTATCACTTGATCTGGGAGCAATTTTGATACAAATGCAATAAATACAAATGTACTTTACTTAATGTTTGGAGCGACCTCACATCACAAGTTGGACAAAGAAACCAGTTAAACAAACAGATATCCACTTTCCAAACAGTGACTCAGTAAGACGCTGGGCTCCGGAGAAGACTGTGGGAAAAAGAAACGTAACGAAGCAGCCTCTCTCTGTCTCTCTCTGGACGAGGCCGTGGCTGATTTCCATGTTGACTTGATAAGGTGGAGCAATATAATAAACACAATATTACTTTCTGTATCACTTTTTGCACAATTGTAAAATAAATGTCACGCGGAGCATTCGGGAGACAAACAGTATCTGGAGTCTTCATTTAAATGTTGCAATCAGAGAGATATGACGTGAACATAGGCTGCAGAAAAAGCCTGGAATGTTGTGGATGAAACGCTGCTTTAGTGTTTTAAAGAGCATCACAGAATGAACCAGGCGCAGGTCATGTTGATACACACAAAGACCCCATGCAGTAATTTAGAAAGTAAGATTGCGATTGTGCTGTACATTTCTGCTAGTGCTACTGAATGACTTTAACAATTCACTTTCATCCCTGCTACCCTGTAAAACGCCGGTCGCACAAACACAACAACTCCCAGCTGATTTGTTTTTTCGGGACCATTCAGAGTGGTGAAGTCTCTCCATAATAGGTAAAGTGCCAAGCAAACGCCGATGAATGAAACGCCACGATGTAATCTCGCCGCTTTACAATTGGCGGCGGTTAGGAGCAGATCGAGAGGCGGATGGGTGTCTGAGTGTTTATGAAATGTGGACGCAGAGGAGCAGAGCAGTGTGGCCTCACCTCACCCAGCGGCGAATCCAAGAGGATTCAGGAGATCGATTTGGTTGTTTTTTTTCCCCCCGCAGATGGTCTGTTTCATACTTTACTGTTGTGACAAAGTGATACTTTTAAGATTATGTAAATGTTCCCTTTTTGCTTGAGTCAATCTCATGGGAGAGACCTGTGAAACCCTTAGAGATTCACTTGAGAACATTAGTGCACAAAACAGCATCACAAAGACCAAGGAACACAGCTGTCAGGGCATGAGGAAGGCCTGTAAGCAGAGCATCGTCTGAAAATAATATTTCATGCGTTAAGCGTGACACTGGCATAGCTAGTTTGCCACAAACCAAGGGAAGTACACTAGAAACATGCCGCAGGACACATCGTCTCCATGGTGAAGCATGGTGGTGGCAGCATCATGCCGGAAGGATGCTCTTCTACAGCAGAGACAGGGAAGCTGATCAGAGCTGCAGGACTGTGGCACTCAAGGAATGGAGTTGCAAACCCTGGCTTTAGATTAAAGCCTATTTTATGTGTTTGATAAATACTTCATAAATGTTCTATTCAGTCTGAGTTTGACTTACTTTGCAAAGAATAACGCGTAAAACCCCCCAATAAAACGCACTGAAGTTAGTGGTTTTGACGTGGCGCAATGCGAGAAAGGGGTCATGAGCACACAGGACTGTTTTTATTAGCACATTGTCTGGTCTTGCACTGTAACATTAGGTGCTAACAAGAAGAGAACATACCGGTTTCTGACAAAAAAATAATAATAAAAAAAATGCTAGTCAGAGCCAGCATGGTCAAAGACATACAGAAAACTGCAATAATAAAAAAAAAAACTGGGGTTGTTTTTAAATGAATGCAGTTGAGCAGCTGGATGGTTTTCCTCCTCCTTTGACTTCCAGTCTATAACAACCATCCTGGAAGAGGCCAAACCCAGCTATTAGCACACTTTATTCCAATGCAGCTGATTCTGCCAAACTCTAAGGCGGTTTGTGGTAAAGTTCAAACTTTTGCAGCCACAGCCTATGTTAAATGGCAATTCGAATGTAATTTCTGGACTTATTAAACTTTCGTTTTGCGGTGAAATATGGAAGTGTCCAGACAAGAGTGACGGATGGAAGGAGTCCAGACATACCCTCGCTGGGCTACCCGGGTACTAGAGGGGGACATTTGAGATATGCACTGTGGCTCCAAAACAAAAAAAAAGTGAAGGAGGCGTTTCTTTGCACAGAGACAATTAGTTGGTAGCGAAAGAACATTTAAAGCAGGAGTTTAATGTAATCAACAAATGACTGCTTACATGTTAGCGATCAGTCTTCTTGCTCGTGCTCCCTGCTGCCGGTCCATTTCTTCACTGTGTCATAAAACTGACGTTACCCACGGGCAGGATGTGAATTTTTGAGCCTCACATGTAACACATTCATGTCTGGGGTGTCTCAGCTGTCAGTGCAAACAAGACGTGGAGCTTCTGGAAGCCGGGCTGCTCTATAAGTGGGCCCAAACATCTACAGTCTCTGTCTTTAAATTGCTATGTGGAATGTTAACACGGCCAGACAAGAGCTGAGTCAGCAGACAACGGGGATTTATTTGTAGATGCGGTACTGTGATCTAGTCCAGTGTGAACTGCTCCTGGTAGCCTTTCCAGCCTCCAGTAGGGATCTTGTGTGTTTTTCCTGATAGAGAGGTGTTAGAATGCACAGCATATTGGAGTTTGTTGCATATTTGGTGCTGCAGCTGCATAGCAACCAGAGTGCCCTGGTTAACTCCTGTCCACTTCAGGAAGCAATGGGGGATATTAGCATCAGAACTGGACCACAGAGCCATAGAAGAATGTGGTCTAGTGTGATGGTTCTTGTTTTCTTTTGCATCACTCGACTATAACTGGGTCCATGTCCAACATTCCTCCATCTTGTTGGGTGTGGTCAGACTGCAAAGAAAGCCCATATCTATCCATTTTGAAAGTTTCAAGTACACAAATAAAAATTTTAATGAGCTCAACAAGCTTTATATTTTACTATCGTTAAGTAAAAAAACAACAAAAAAACAATTAGTTTAAAATCTGCAATTATTTGACTTGTTTACATAATTTTTATTTCAACTGAGTTCTTAAAGGGGCAGGAGTGTGTAAAACCTTTTAGCGTTACATCATGTTATAATGCTATAATTCACTCATCAAAAACACACCTGGAGAGTTGCCTTCATTTTTTTCACGGATGTCTGAGAAATTCTTCACTCTCCCATGACAATCATTAAACTGTGCAAAGTGCTTGTTGGAACCAAGCGCCACCTAGAGGATGAAGCTCCTTCTCTGAGCTGCAGCTTACAAAGCTGTCAAGCTTCTGTCTCACAAAGTACCCCTGCCCCACTCAGCTCCTTCAGACTAGTCAGCAACAATTAGCAGACACCTGGTGGAACTAGGTAGCATTGCTAAGGTGTTAATAGAGGTGATGACTCTCTGAAGGCGGTGTTTCAGAAAGAGTAGGAGGCCCAATTTCAAGGCATCAACTTACAAAGTCAAATTTCCTTTAAATCATGTTTCATAAATGCAATATTTTTCATAACAACTGAAGGCAAAATAGTTGCTTTATAGTGCTATAAAATGTCACTATGTACCTTGAAAATACATAATACTCACCCTTTGTCTGCTCTAATGAACATATTTCTGGGTCTAAACCGAAAAAGAAAGTAAAAATCTTATTTAATTTTAATGAAATAAATCCTCTGGTTGCTGAGGAGAATTAAGAAGAGTCTTAACTGGATCTGATGAGCAATCAGACAGCAGACAAAATAAGCACAACTGATCATTTTCAAGGGGGAGGAATATGGTCCAGCCTACGATCAAAAACACTACCGACCTAAGGACTAGGTTTAGCAGAGGGTTGGAGTTGTTATTAATCGGAAATACAACATTTCACTTGGAAAGATTTCTTCAGGCTGGAAATGATGTTTTGGAACGACCCGGCCAGAGTCCCAACTTCAATCTGATAGAAAGTCTGTGGAAGAGCTTAAAGATTAGGGTGATGATACCAAGGCCTTCCATCCTACGAGACTGGGAGCTCATCACAACGGATAACTTGTCAAAATACCAGTGGAAGCATAAACAATATGTCACATCGTTAAGAAAACCGACAAATTCATACTGTCATATTCATACGCTACTGTGTAAAAGTGAATGTTTGCATATGCAGAGGAAGCAGAAAATATGTAAAATCATGATGTTTTTGGCACCAGATTACAAGTAGAAGCATTTAAACATGCTGCACTGAAAAGGGTGTGTGTGTGCGCGTGTGGGGGTGTGTGTGTGTGTGGTGTGTGTGTGTGTGTCTGTGTGTCTCAATTTGATTCTTGATTTGGCTCCAGGGACATGTTGAGTTGATTTACGGTTCTTTCACTTTTTTTTTTTAGGGAAAATCAAAGACAGGCTTGTGTTTTGCTGCCTTTTTTCCCTCCATCATCCATCTATTCTGAATTTAACCGCTCCCCGCCTCCAGAACCCAATCTGTCAGCCAGTATGTATGAGTGTGGGAGACTTCAAACTGAGCCTCGGGTGGCAGAGCCGGACTTGGGTCACTTGAAGTGGGCGTAGGTTTGAAAACTTTGCAAGTGGCTTCCCTAAAATGGCTTTCCAGCTTTGGGGTGAGGGAGCAACAAAGAGCTATTATGCCAGACAGGACGTGTTGATTGTCTGCCTGCTTAGTGCCGAACATGCTGGCAATGTAAATGATGGGGTTGGGATTTTTTTCTAAGCGTGGAAACTACAAATGTGTAATTACGGAGGAGATAAAACACAAAGGAAAGCATTTGGCAGTGAGGATTCCTTAGCAGGATTATTTTCCATTGTGTGTCTGTTTGCGTTTGTTGGACTGCTAATTGTCCTCATTCTGTTTGCTGCTCTGTGAATCTTCCCTGCTATGTGTCCAGCGCACTAACAAGCAATAAGCTGTTTACAAGAATATCACTGCTGCCCTCAAACCTCAACCATGTTATGATTTATGGAAAGCTGTGGTCTCACCAGAGATTTGGGCAATTACCAAAGTCTAGTTTCACGCTGATTTATGCCTCGGTGAGGGACTCTAGAGCCTTTTAAGTTGTGTAAACTGGAACGCAGCTTCCACAGCATTAGTGATATTTGGCCAGTTTGCATACAGAGATGGTTAAAACTATGCAGGCAGAATTTATTTTCCCCTTGTGATCCTTTTTTTCTTTATTCTCTTGCCTTAAGAAATAGCATAGCAGGGTTTCTCATTTGTTAGAACCTTATTTCATCTCATCCTGCACTTTCACAGGACATCAGTACTCTTTTTGTGGCTTCAGATATTTATAGCAAAAGTTGGATGGAAATTCCCAAGTAAACGCAGGAGCCTGAAGAAGTGCATTAATTATATATTTTTTTTAATCAGTTGTAAGAAATCTTTGTTGCGGTGGAAGCTGAAGCCAACACGGGGTGAAAAGTGAAAATGTTAACACAAGGTCCTCCTGTAATGTGATATGAAACACAGAGCTTTCTAAAGCCTAGCAGCTATGAAGAAAGCAAATGGAACACAAAAACTTTTTTTCCCCGAGTGCCTTTCAAATTTATTCAAACCAATTAAATTTTTTCTCAAGTACCGCACAATTGTAAACAAACCAACTTCTTGAGGGTTTGGTGCGCACTAGAATTCAGACAGCAAATTTAGATTTGCAGTCTCTATTTGCTATTCTGTATTTGCATGTGCAAGTTTATTTTGTATGTCTCTGCCTGCAATACATACACTATATTGCCAAAAGTATTTGCCCACCTACCTTGACTCACATATGAGCCTAAGTGACGTCTCATTCCTAGTCCATAAGGTTCAGTATGACGTTGTTCCTCCCTTTGCAGCTAGAACAGCTTCAACTCTTCTGTGAAGGCTGTCCACAAGGTTTAGGAGTGTTTACGGAGATTTTTTACCATTCTTCCAGAAGGACATTTGTTGAGGTCACATACTGATGTTGGACGAGAAGGCCTGGCTCTCAGTCTCCGCTCTAATTCATCCCAAAGGTGTTCTATCGGGTTGAGGTCAGGACTCTGTCCTCACCAGACTCTGCCATCCATGTCTTCATGGACCTTGCTTTGTGCATTTGTCCACAGCCATGGTGGAAGAGGAAAGGCCCAGCTCCAAACTGTTCCCACAAAGTTTTGTCCAAAATGTTGTTGAAACATTCAGAGTTATTTTCACTAGAACTAAGGGGCCAAGCACAAACTTTACATTTGGCACAATGCAGACAGACAAGAACCGTTCTCCTGGCAACCGCCAAACCCAGACTCGTCCATCAGATTGCCAGATGGAGAAGCGTGATTCGTCGCTCCAGAGAAGGTGCCTCCACTGCTCTAGAGTCCAGTGGCGGCATGCTTTATACCACTGCATCCAACGCTTTCCATTGCACTTGGTGATGTATGGTTTGGATGCAGCAGCTCTACCATGGAAACCCATTCCATTAAGCTCTCTGTTCACTGTTCTTCACGTAATCTGAACTGTTCTTCAGATGTTCTTCAGATCAGAACAGAACTTCATGACCTCTTCGCACTATGCACTTCAGCATCCACTGATCGATAAGTGGATGTGAGTTAGTGAGTCCAAGTGGGTTAATGTGACTCCAGGGTCAAGGGCTCTGAGTCGTCAGTATGAATAGAAAAGCGCTTAATAAATTCTGTCTATTTACCAAACCTCTGAGGCCTTCACAAGACATCTGCATTTATACTGAGATTAAATCACGGACTGACAGAGTGTTTACTTAAGAGTGAATATCTGAATAAATTTTTTGGATTGTTTTTTTGCACTGGGGTTTATTCAGGGACAACAGCGCATAGTAGCTGATTACAAAAACATTGCAGACATTTGAGATTTTGTAAAAGAGACCTGAAGAGTACATGTCCCCTTCAAAATTCGCTTAGGGGAGAGTTTTTTTGAGGGTTGTAATGTAATAAAATGTGAAAAAAAAAGTTCAAAAGGTTAAAAACACTTTAGTGAGACACTATAACAGAGCATACAGAAGGGATATTTTTCAGTTTTGGGCAGGGAAGGGCTGATCTTACCTTACTTCAGATTGAGATCTGAGCCAATCAAGCAGCCACCATGAAAATCAGGGTAAGCTGCCTGAAGGCGCGCTATCACTAATGGCTACCAGATGCTGACTTTTGGAACTCCTCACCATCAGAATTTATTCTACGTTAAATATACCACCATTAGTTCTAGAAATCTAAAACCATTGGTGTTTCACATAAAAAAAAGGAATCCCAATTTATCTCAGTTGCCGGTTGCTCGTGGCGGCATTTTCCTGCAAATTATTTGTCACAGTCCAGAGAGAAAACTCAAAGCAGGATCAGCAAATCGCAGTGATTACTGAAAACACAGTCCTGGGAAAAGACGTCATCTTTTTCTCTTGAATGCTCGGCTCACAATAAATGCACACTAAAGGTTTAACTTTGGTGCGTTGCTGTGTGGGCTGAAATGCCGCAGGTGGATATCATCAGTAGATAAAACCAGAACTTTCTGCTTGATTGCATGTGATAAGAGGAAATGATGAGTCCTAGAAACTCTCAGCAGAAGGGAAACAGAAAAAGCTTTGGAGATGAGGTGGAGCAGCGATTAGCCACAATGGGAAGACTGCTGGTTTAAGTCTTGGGTAAAGTGTTACTGTGTGGGTGTGCGTGCGTGTGTGTGTGTGTGGGATTTGTAACGTTAACATTTAACGGCTGTTTCTTTAAGGAGATATCTAGCTGAAACAGCATTCAGCTGCATGCTAATCCTTGCTGTGCGATGGTGGTAGCCTGCCTCTCGCCAGATGACCTCCTGACCCTGCAAGGATAAGTGGCTAAGAACTGTTACCTTATCGTTATTTAACTTGGTTCCAATTTACGTCAGTCTATCTCAATTGTGCAAATTCACAAAAAAATACTTCAAGACACTTTATGAGACCAGCAGATCCAACTTCTAGACGTCCAGACAGATTCAGCATCAATCATATACAAAGAAGACACCCAGCTTTTTTAAGGCTTCAATTTAATGCAATCCGGAGTAAGTGGCTGAATAGGCTGTTTGTTTCTCAGAGGTTCTGGTCCAAAAACAACAACCTCTGTTTTGTGTGACTTTTAAAAAAAGAAAATTAAAAGTAATCCTGGTGTTAAGTCTTCAAGACATTCCTGTGGTCCACTGAACTAATTCATCAGGATGTTTGGAGAGTCTGAAGGAATCCCATTTATCCCTCTCTTATTCACTTATTTCCATTTAATTATCGTCCTAATTCTTCTTTACGATACATTTTCATTTATTTTATCCGTCTCGTCTTTGCTCACATTTCATGACCCTCATTTTACTCATCCCTCTTCCTAACCTCATTAGTGTTGTGTGACTCTACATAGGTCGCAACACAGCAGTGAACCTTTCAATTCAGATAATGCATGATCAGAGAGGCGCCTTCTATTAAAGCAGCACTTTGTAACTTTTATAAAATAATATTTTTTTTACATATTTGTTAAAACTGTCAGTATGTTGTGACAATATGGCATGAGACGGATAATCTGTAAAAAAAGAAAAAGAAAATCAAGCTCCTCTGCTTTCTCCCTGCTGTCATCTTAACAAATACACAGGTCTGTCAGAAACAACCAATGAGAGCCAGGAGGTGGGTCTTAGTGCTGTCAATCACCCTGCTGCTCATAACCTCCCTCCCCCTTTCGCTCTGCTACGTTCACCACAACGAGGCCGGCCGTAAATGCTTGGGCTAGTTTGCATAGCCAACAATGACGGTAGATAAACCTGGAATGGTAAGTTGTTTCTCCTCCATTAGCCCAAGCAGTGTGTACACAAGGTTGATTGACAGCACTACGACCCTCATCCTGGCTCTGGTCGGGAGCGGCACATTTTTTCAGCCTGTAATAGTAGGTCAGGGAGGACGTGGAGGAGATCAATCTGTTCACAGATTATCTATTGATTATTGATTATCTGTTATGACATAGGGACAGTTTTAACAAATATGTAAAAACAAAAACAACATATTTTTATAAAAGGCACCGCATCTTTAAATATGGGTTTTCCCAAAATTTGAACAACCCCTGGTTTTGAAGGATGATAGAAAGAGTCTGTTTTCAGGAACAGAGCAAGATATACTTGAAGGTTCTACTCTTTATGTTTTTCCGGAGGTTCTAAGTTTGTTGTTGTTTTTTTACCTACTTAAACGCAACGAGTGTCTCCCCTCCCCTCCAAAACGAAACAAAAATCTGAAAATCAGTTCGACGCTTTCAGGGGCTTGAGAAGACAAGATAAGATTTGATATTTGATGAAAGTCGAGATATGGGTGAAATTAAATCCTTGTCAGGTGTTTGTTTTTAAGTTGATTTACAACCTCTTAGTGAGGAATGTTGGTTCATAATGTTTTCATAACACCCCAAGTGAATGTTAACCATGTTGACTTCTATCTTCAAACCTTATCTAATCATCAAGTGTGAATTGAGAATAGAGGATGAAATACACAGCACTGTGAAACGTTTTAAACCACCCCTACTTCCTTACGTGGCACAGGGAGTTTTTCCTGGACACTATCCCAGTTGCTCAACCCACAAATGCACTTTCCTTACACATGTGGCACCATTTGAAGGGGAATAATAGGCCTTTCAAAGTATTACAGTACATGGGTTTGATTGCTAAGATGCATTATTGCAGCTGACACAGGCATGTTTCTTTTCTTTTTGAGCAAAGTTGATTATTTTATCACATCTTAAACTGGATGTTGAAACACTAAACCCTTCCCTGCTTTGACAATGAGGTTTTGAGGTGAACGGGATTTGCTACCATGAGGTAATGCGTGTATGCGCCGCACGAAGCGGCGCATACACGCGGTGGGAAATGAGCTGAATCTGTCACATCTCCTGATTCCAAAGTGGCGGCACTCCTCTTTCGGGACTGATTTCGGTTTTAACTCAAAAAATACACAGGAAATCTGCATTACACAGAAAAACGTGCTGTAAACAATATTTGCAAAATTAAAGTTGCTTTTTACTGGTAGGACAAGGATTAGCTAGGCAGTAACAAATAGTGACACTTGTGTAAAATGATCAGTCAAAATTAAAATCCAGTCTGTCAAAACACGAAGCCAACAAACAAGTAAGTTTATTCCCCCAGCTAATAGAGAATTACCATGTGCTCTCGTACTATTCAGACTCACAACATACACACATGGTTGCTGTAGCGTGGCCCTTCTGCATATGATGGCTGCTAATCAGGCTAAAGTCCAAATATGGAGGCTTTGGCTGTAGTCAAGGTTACCAGGTTGTGTTGGTAGTTGTCTCCGTCGGCGGCCGACATGCCGTCTCACTCTGGTGGGAAAGACACAACACTGTGTATTCAGCTGATCCAAACAGGCAAAACATACAGCTAAAACAAAAAAAATCCAATTTTCTCTCCTGCTGCTCCACCTCGTGATCGTGCACCTTGCTCGGCCTACGCAGGCGCAGAGACAGACTTGTCATGGTATTTGGTGCTGTTTGTTGAAAGAACTCCACAAGCAAGAACAGGCTCCAAGCGAAGACGCCTTGAGAGACAAGGCATTGAAATGATCTGTCATTCCGCAAACAGCTGTCAAAAGCATCGCTCCGTTGAGTCACCCTAACCACTGTCGCCTGCTCCGGCAGATCCCCCCATCCGGGGGCCCACCGACTCCAGCAGGAGAGGCAAGACGGTGCAGGAACGCACCTGACTGCACACGTGCGGGAGTGCACAGGAACGCCGTGCACTCTCGCACACCTTGATCCGTTGTCGTGACAGCTGCTGGCGGCCCGTCTAAACACAGTCATGCAAAACTCAGCTCCGCTCACCAAGTGAAAGTGAGCCTATGTGTGTTTATAGTCATTTGCCATCTGGAGAGCCATTTCAGGTGTGTTGATGTTGGCAAAAGGTTAACAGACTGGAAGTTTCACACAACAGTTGCCCTGCATCGATGGGGTTCGGTGTGAGAACAAGGAAGTGAGACAGCAGCACTGCTTTTATTGGAGTCTCTCATCTGCCCACACACAGACATGCCGTGTCATGTAAGATCATCCAGTTTGCTGTTCTCTATGATCAGGTTTGCAGATTTACCTGTCATTCTTCTGGCACTCCTACATGTAGTTGTGACAGCTTGTGAGGATACTCGCTCGGCTACTTTAGAGAGCTGCATTGCGAGGTTGTCACAAAAACGGTGTATGTAGTAAAGCTGGAAAAATGTGGCAAGTGTGTAATTTTAACCACAGGAACTTCACTCTGCCAATTTTCGAGCAAGGCGACCGGAAAGATGTTCGTTCCTATTAAACTACATGCCCTGCTGTTTCGTTGTTGCATAATAAATATAAAGATGCGGCGTCCGTTTGTTGATGCCCAAACTTTTGATCAGAAACGAAAGACAAATTGAAAAACCCTGGCATATGAAAAGCTTATGACTATTTGGATAACAACTTTGACAATCAGAACAAAATTGAAATGACAATAGTCATTATCATTAAAATAAGTAATTATTTAAGAGAATATTAAGGGGATATTCTCTTAAAGTTGAGAATATCAATGATAAATTAATTAAGACTTTATTTTGAAAATAGGTAAGTCTTACCATGTTGATTTTCTTACCTTACAGGGTCGAACAACTGTGCAGTTGCTCTCAGGTAAAAACCAACACGTTTTGGATTCGCTGCATTAAAAATATAAGACCAACCGTGAGAGCTTCTTTCATTTTTGGGATTTTTAAAATAGCTGAAATGTTTTGCCTGTGATAAACTCCGTCCTCCCCTGCATGGAGGATATCGGTGCACAAGTTTCCGAGGAGGCGTACTGCCATTTCCTTTCCAGCTTTTAAGCGGAGCTGGATTGTGTTTTTTCTCTTTTCCCAAAAGGTTTTCCAGTCTGGCAGCACAGTTCTGCTGTTTTATACCTCACAGTAGAGCCTCTGTGCTGATTGTAGATGGGGATTTTATACTAGACGTCATTATAATGCAAAAATATGTCTAGTAGTATCATGTTTCCAGACTGAAATTTATTTGAGATCTTGCAGTTTCTCGATGCTGCTTTGTTGTTGTGACATGTTTTGTCAGTTCTGTGTGAAAAAAAAAAACGACACTCCTTCTCTTGGACTGACCTTTGACTTGGAATTTTCTATTTGATCATATTCTATTAATCTCTTACTTTCCAAAATAAATAAGGTTATTTCCTTTTCTCATGTAATTAAATTCACTACCAGAAACACATTGCTAAGTCTGCTACTCTGTATTGAACCTTCAGGTCAGAAAACATCTTCTTCTATAAAATATACTGTATATTTCCTTTCTTCTTTTGAACAACTTAAACTTCAAATTTTGCAGGGATGGATTTCT
Source organism: Xiphophorus hellerii (assembly GCF_003331165.1). Classification (NCBI taxonomy): domain Eukaryota; kingdom Metazoa; phylum Chordata; class Actinopteri; order Cyprinodontiformes; family Poeciliidae; genus Xiphophorus; species Xiphophorus hellerii. The sequence continues at coordinate 7,832,363 of NC_045672.1, read as the reverse complement.
AACATTTCATACTCCTTTAATTTGCTGCTAGCAGCGAACTATAATGACAACTGAACTAAAGTCCACCACTTTTAACAGTTGCTTTTCACTTTCTCACAGCTGGAGACTAATTATCGTTAAATCCTGCATTACTAAGACCATACAAGGAAATATGCTAATATAAATTAACCAGCTGAAAGAAAAAGTTTATAAAGAAAAAAAAAGTCCTAAAAAAGGTTCATTATTGTCTGTCACACATAATTGCAGCTGTTGTGTTCATAATGCGGCTCATTTAAAGCTTAAATATGAAAAACCAATGGCAGTAGATCAAGAAGGAAGTCATTGGGTCTTGTTTTTGGGCCAAACTTGTCTTTTAGTGATGCCGACCTGATGTTTGAAGTTTGGCTTTATCAGACCAAAACACATTATGCCACATGGTTTATTGGCCGTTTTGACCAGGTCAGGTGGTTTGATTTGCAATAAAAGACGCTCCCAGTCTGGGTACATAAAAAAAACCATCCGAGATAATCTTCACATGTAAAACATAACTGGTGTCTGACAGGATTTCATGCAGCTCCCTGAACAATTTCGGTGGTGTCTTTTAATTATCTTTTTGGAAAAATGCAGTTTTAGTATCGGCGCTGCTGTCCGATGATTTCTCCAGTTATCAGTTCCCATGTTGTATATGCAGTCCTATTACACACAAGGGGAAAAATAAGCCAGTTTTTTTTTTTTTTTTTTACATTTTCCCACTTACCAAGAATTGAAAGGTCTGAAATTTACTTTGTACATCTCAACTTTTCTCTCTCTCTCTGTTTCCTTATGATATTCTATATATATATATTTTCTGCTGTTTAATATTCTATTGTATGATTGCTTTAATGTTTCCTGAACAGGTTGTCGTTGAAAGTGAGAGTTTGTTCTCAATAAACTTACTTGTTTAAAAAAATAAACAATTAAAACTCTGATAGCCACAATCTAAAAAAAAAAAATCCCACTGTATGGACCTTAAATATTTAATTTAAATTTTATTTCATGAAATGAGTATTTGATCACCCACCTACCAGCAGGTCCTCTGCCTGTCACAGACACACACTCGGTCAGACTGTAACCTCGACACCAAAGAGTCGCCTAAAGACACCAGGGACAAAGTTGACTTGCACAAAGCTGATGTGGGCTGAAGGACAAACAGCTTGGTGATAATTATTAGAAACTCTTTTTTTTTTTCTAATACTTGGTGAAATTATAATTACATGAAAGAAACTCAAGATAACAGTGAATTTCCCCAAGACTGTGGCTCCATCCAAAATCTCATCTCATGGAGTATCAGTGATCATAAGAGAGTTGAAGGATTCGCCCAGAGCTGTATGGGAAGACCTGGCCAATGACCTGACGAGTGCTGGGACTACAAGCTCAAAGATTACCATAGTAACGACCTTACGCTGTCATGAATTGAAATCCTCAGCACACGCAGTGAGTGAGCCTTCCTATAAGGACAATAAAGACGAGGCACAGGAGACGGTCATTTGGTCATGTTGTAGGATGTCTGGCTGACGCCTTTCTACACTTTATTCTAGCTCTAGCTAAAGGAAGAAAAAGTGGGCGAATAAAAGGAAATAAAAATCCTTCTAGGATGGCTCATCATCAGTGTGCAGAAACAGGTAGGGGAGGGGTAGACCTGCACTATTCTGTTCTGGCCACTAGAAAAAGCACATACGTTTTCTAGTATGTATTTAAAAGGACGTTAAAACCAAAAAACTGCATGACAACAATTTGGTTTTTTTTTTTTGGAAATTAGTAGCTTGGTGATGCAGGGAGATAAAGGAAGCAAATCCATTTAAGGTTTCTGCTTTGTATCTGTAATGAGATCATCCCAGACAGCATTAATTAAATTCTTCTCTAAAGAAAAATAAACCATTTTCTGAAAATATGGTGACCTTAATCAAAATAATATTTTCTTTCTAGTTTAAATATTAGTTCATTTGTTTTGTGGGGCAGTGTAGGCTGGAATGCTTGACTGGAAATGGTAGATTTCTTGCTACTTCCCTGAAATAAACTGCAAATTAAAGACATATTACTGAACGTCGGAGGTGTTTGTAAGCCGCTTTTGTATTTTGAGCAAATCAATTACCAGATTATCATGTATGTGATAAAACAATACATTATTCAATGGTACTATTTTGTGTACTAGGCTATGTGGAAGAATACCAAATGTGGTATCAGCGCATTGATCTCACTATGTTCTTGGGAAAAATGTCTAATAAACTAAGTCACGTTCCACTGAGGTTCTGTTGAGTTATGAGAAGAAACATAACACAGATATTGTTAGTAAGGCATCATAAACAATGCTGGTTTGAATAAATTAGACAGAAAATGTCTCCTTTGATTTAATATCTTTCTTTTTTTAAATTTGGAACCTCAAACCTCCCAAATTAAAATAAATACACATCCAGTCACGCGCTGTCCTTGACCGGGTATCAGGAAACGCACACAGCTGTCCCAACACTTTCACCGGCGTTGCAATTCCTCAGACCGAGACATGCCGGACATACCTACCTCTGCAGAATAAAACCCACAGAGGGGAGGCGGGATGAAACCGCAAGGACAGGTGCTGCTGCCGCCGCCATGACATCACCGCCGCTCAGAGAGCCTCTCGCATTTCCACTGCCGTGAAGTGATGACGAGTGAGACTCAGTGATAATGGAGATTCAATAATAGCATCTGTGAAGAACAACGCTTTAGCAAACCTGTGCTTGACAGACTAGAGCTAAACTATTGAAAGATTGAAGCTTCTCAAACATTCTTCATGGGAAAGGAAGTGAGGTCAACGGAAAGCTGCTTTCCGATTCGATTTGGATTCCCTGTATCGTCTTGCAGGCGTCACAGGCCCTCTTCCGCACTCGCTCGCGAAGAGCTCACTCTCAGCTTGCACGAGCAGATGTAAATTATAGTTTAATTTGTCATAATCGCCAGAGAGTTGGCAGCTCTCTGTTTGCTTTCGGATCAAGTTGTGCAATTTGCTCGTGTGCGATCAACAGCGGAGCATGAAAGCTGCGCACTGTGTTGCCACTCACCTGTTACTAATTGCCACTGGCAGCGAGGAGAGGAGCGGAAACTGAAAATGTTTATCTTGCTGTTTAAACTTACCTACCGCAGCTCTAACATCTGAGGCACCTTTTTGGGGGGGAGGGGGGAAATGGGACAAGTTCAGCCTCAGTCCGGCTGAGACAAGTCATTTTAGGTTTTGACAGACCCAGCTGGGGAGTGAAAGGACTCGCAGAATGTCCGCTGTATTTGGACTCCGCTGCGCTGACATTGGAAGTTTATTTATTGTCCGCTGCCAGCAGGGCAGGACCGGGCAGACCGGTGGATCTGAATACGGGTTTTGTACCGGGGTGAAAAACAAAGAACTCAGTGTATCAGCAAGTTAAAGCTTCCACTTAAGGTAAAAAAAAAAAAAGTGACACGTTTTCGTTTTCCTTTCAGAACGATTGGAGGAAAATGGTTCTAGAACAGGGGAGTTTGGAGAACAGGAGGAGGCAACGTAACGTCTGGCATGTTGGCAGCTAACCTGTGAGCTAAAACTAAGAGCTGATGCTTCACCCCAACAGTTGCTCTGGAGACCTAAAGAGATTCTGAATTTTTTGTTAAGTGAGGCTCCAACATCTTAGAAATGTTCATTTGTTTTCCCCAGAGGCTGAAGCTAACAGGTAGCCTGAGATGAGTTGAGACCGAAACAGATTTCCAAGGTGCTGAAACAGCGTCATTCTCAAATACGTTATGCAAACAATATCCATTAATCGTCTTTGCACTGTGGAATTATTACCATAGAAGCTGGTAATTGTTTTACTCAGGAAGTGGAGTTTGGAGGCAGTGCACTGCCACTGATCTTCCTGGGTGAAACATGTAATGCAAGCACGTAAGGTCGGATTCTTACCTCCCAGAATGCACTGCTGTCTGTTCAACTAGAAGGCCAGTGCAACATAAATTTCGTCAGTCAGTCTTTTAAAGAGCATGCTAACTGTGCAGTGACACTCCTATTCAGAGGGCCAAACATACAGCAGACAAAAAAAAAAAGACCAATTAGACGATGAGCGGGATATGAACCAGGAGGCTCAGGTCTGCTGTTTTCTACATTTGAATAATTTATACTTTGGGGACCACAGTCATATTCTGGTGAGAAAGGCATTAACCCTTTCTGTTCTTTTCTTCTTCTCCTCATCTGAGTAGACAGGATATAAAACCGACACATTGTCGATCCTTATGACTCTGTGGTGAAAACTGCACCTATTTGACTATGAAAACTGTTATCTCTCTATTTGTCCAAGTCCAAGCGACTTGCATTCATGGAGTTGGAGAGGTATATAAAGGACTAATAAGATTTTCTTTAAGAATCTCGATTTGATATAAAATTAAAATAATGTAAAAACTAAAATATTGTAGCACATTAAGTGAACACTATGCACTTTTGATAATTTTTACTTTTGTAGGTGGTAACTCTTAAATGTAAACACTTTATTTCTCAATGTTTGGTACGTGTTTCAGGGAGGACTATGAATGGAGGCGCACCTCCTCCATCCTCCATTTACAGGGCAAAAAACTATCTGTCTGTTTCCTCACTATGAATGTTTCATGATGATTTGAAAGTTTATTTAAAAAAAAAGACTGTTTCATAAATTACATTGAAAATCGAGTGAGAGTACTTTCAAATGCTGGTGGATGATGTTTATAGACGCATATAACCACAATTTCCTTCAGTATTGTTGTTTGTATATCAGGTAAAATCATTTTGTCTAATCTGTTTAATCTAATTCTCCTGTTCTATCCTTATATTAAATGTCAAACTCATGGACAAACATTTGTGAAGTTCACACATTGAAAAACGTATCTTCACATAATTTGTTATTTTTTTTATATTTTTAACTAAATATGAGGACATGAAGAATGTCTTCAGATGTTCTCAGACTTTCACGTGGACGTCTCTGTCTTTTTATTCCCACTCTCCGCCCTATCTGATGTCAGCGAGGGGCTCAGTGGGGTCATGTGGAACTGAGTCAACAGGTGGCTTTCAATGGAGGCTCTCAGGCGCCCGGGGGGCCCCTTTTCAGAGACTGAAGGATGTCTCTCCCCTCCCCGGTTTTCCGACACCCCACAGCCCCCCAGGAACTCCCGATCTAAGAAGTGTCTACCCACCGAGCTTCCTCAAACCTCCACCGTGGCCTTTGGGTTTGAAGTCACTCGATATGAAGGAAGGAAAGAAAGAAGGAAGGAACCGGGTGCCTTAAGGAGCAGGTCATTCTACTTCAGTGAGCAAATGGGAACATCTGCCACTCCGGTTTTGACCCAATAAAAAACAGAAACAAAAGTAAGCAAGAAAAAAAAACACTAGAGGCATCATCTCAGACTATGTTTCAGCTCAAGGCGTCGGAATGCTGAGATACTGTTGTGATAAGGAGTTGAATGAGAGGCACCTTGTAACGGTTCTGCCTTTCCCCCCTGCAGGCTACACTGAGATTTTCCAAGGACAGTCAGATCTAGTGAGAGGGAGAGGAGAGGTTGGAGGGGCAGGAAGGAAGAGGAGGATGAGGAGATTTCACAAAATGTTTTTTTTTTTTTTTTTTTTTGTCAGGGTCATGACTTTGCTTGATGATTAGGTCGGCTTCTGGATCAAGGAGATGTTACTGTGATAAAGGAAGTTCTTAATTTATGGTGCAAGCAATCATACGATAAAGCATGAGTTATGAGTTTAGTCTGATTAAAACCAAGAGAGGCCCTTACTCGACCAGAAAAAGTTATAATTTCTCCCGGACAAAACATCTGAACACAATATAAAGACTATTTAGCTTCTGCTGAATGTTTCAGCTAGACATTTTCAGTTCTGTAGTTGAGTAACAACAGGCTTTTGTGAAGGGATGACAGTTGAGTGAACGGAGGATCCAAACGCTGGCTCAGGTCCAGAGGCGGAAAGGCTTTGGCAGAGAGAAATAAAAAGTCAGTGTGAACTAAACCCAAAGATAGCGCGATCAAACAAAGGCGCGTAAACACACTTCGACCCCGTATCGCACCGAGAGCCAGAGGGCTAATAGAATACTCTGAGGGGTAAATTATGCGCGCAAGACAAGTGCGACCTCTCGCAAATAAGGACCAGATGTGAGGGAGGCTGAAGACAAGACAAACTGAGACAATCAGGCAGCAAGCTGAGTAAAGAAACAAGAGAGCCAGATGATCCAACTGAAATGCTGAAGACTATCAAACCATAAATAAAATATGAACGCAAAAAAAGACGTAGCAGATAGACTGAGGAATCCAAAACTATCGCTGTGACTCTTGAAAGAGTAACTTTAGACTTGTGAGAGAGCAGACTTTTTGTTGGTGTGGCTGGTCAACATACTTTTTATACTCACCCAGGAAGGTTTTGAATATCAGGTAAAAGCTTTGACTGAACAATATTGCGTTTCAACCAGAAGGTCTAGAGTTACTGGTGGTTGTAAGTATTGTATTTTATTATTAAAATGAATAAGTTCCTGCCTGTATCCTTTGGTCGTGTTTAGTGTTGAAGTGTCTGACTAACACAAACTGCAGTCAGAAGATCTTCAGCCATGTTTGCACCTTGTTCATAACATCGTGATTGATCGTTTTGAAAATATATTTTAAGAGATTACGGAATACTACAGCATCTCTTACAATGTCTATGAATAAAAATAATACAATCTGCAGATTTCATACAACTTTGATTATAGCATTTCCGTGGAATGTTGGGTCACACCAGCCCTTATGTCACTGCTCTGGCTTCCTGTTTGTACAATGAACTGACAGAAAAGAAATTTGAAAAATTGTTGATGTTACATAAGGCAACACATTTTCTTGGGCCTAAATACATTTCTGAGTTGCTGGTATGAACCCAGTCGCTCCAGAAAAAAATAAAAAATAAAAACAGTTTGTTGAAACACCTTTAAAAGTGAACTTTTTTAAAATTATTTTTAAATAAATGGCAGTATATTCACATAAACTAGAATTACACGGGTTATTAGAACTCTCAACATCAGAGCCATTTTTATGAGCATTTCAACTTTTGTTTCATTCTGTTTTGGCCCTGTTCCCACTGAACTTGTTTGACTTCAAAGTTAATGAATGAATGAGTGAACTAAAATTATTACCGTTTTGGCAAAATAATTGGCTTAGCACGTCTTATTGCAATTCTTTTAAAATGTTGAATTTGATAATACAGTTCACCTACTGGCACAGAGTTGGTATTACAGTATTGATGTTTAAATTCCACAGCATGCACACTCCATAGGATGTCAAGAAATTGAAAGTAACTGAGCATAATACCCAAAAGTGTTTGAGCAGTTCAGTCAAACACTATCACTACAGGGGTTTTTTTTTGGCACAGCTGTTATTCTACACTTATTAAGTTATTTACATTTCCCTTTTGCTCAACAAAGTCTTTTTTTCTTGCTCTTCGTTCAAAAATACCAGGTTTGGGCTCAGGTAGGAACCTGAGCTGATTAACAAACTCCGTATCCAGGATCTCAGTCTAGGTGAACAGCCACGTCTTGGCAGATATGCATTTGTGTTATCGACTTTTCATTTTAAGATAAAGGACCGAGCAGTGTGGCATGCGATATTTAAATCTTAGGATATTGTTTTATAACTGTAATGAAGTTTCTACCAAATGAATGACATAATCCAGGCGTTCGCTCACTCACGTCAGTGCCAATTTCTCCCCAAGCAAATTATTCTTATCCACCCTACTCTCTAGGAAATGGAAAACAGGACGCATCAGGCCTGACGGCAATCCTTGATCGCGCTCCGGTTCGCTTTGATTTAAAGGCTGCTTGTCAAGGTGCCAACTACACAGTAATTGACTAAAAGCTATGTTGCTCTGCAAGCTTTGACACTTTTCCAACTGAACTATAACTTTATGTTTCAGCCATCATGAATAAAAACATTATCCTCCATCAGTGTGTGCTTTAGTTTAAAGTTTGTGAAGCGAGAGGTCGCTTCTGAATGGTGAGACTGTTTTAGCTGAGTATTTTCATAAGCTCTATCCAAGGTCAGTATACTGTGGCCTTCAAAACTTTAATTTTATCTGTTGCTTTTTTAAACAGCGTCCTATAGGACCACCTACTTTATAGAAATCTAACCCTGGCGTGCCCTTATCGAGAGCTGGCCATCTACCAAAAGCAATAACCAGCAGACTACCAAGTACATTTCGGCGTAAACAGCGTTAAATGTGTTCCGCATTAGCATCGCTGACAAAAGATATACAAATCTGAGAAAAATAACAAAACAGGAGATTAGAGTTCCCGTCAGCTGTCTCTGGTTGTTGCCCCTCCAGCATTGGCCTCTTTAGCTGCGTGAAATACAAATGACCACGGCGAAGCCTGCCGCACACGCATGGTTTACATTACGAGTTGACACGTCGCTCCGCACATGCCCTGCAGCTTCCCGGCTTCTCACCTCAGTACACACACACAGCAAGAGCACGTTATTGCCGACATTTGTTCATTGCCAAATATATACTGTATATAGATATACAGTATCTATATATATCTATATATATACAGTACAGACCAAAAGTTTGGACACAACTGTGTGTCCAAACTTTTGGTCTGTACTGTATATATATAGATATATATAGATATATATAGATACTGTATATATATCTATATATATATACAGCCAACAGATGTCCGAGTTGTTTGTAGATTTGTAAAGCTTCAAGCTTACAAAGAAGCTATGGGCGCTGTGGTCGCAGGCCGTTGAGAACGAGGTGAAAACTCAAACTGATTGGTATCTGGATGGTAAACTGTGAGCAGCCCACGCTGAACACAAAACACACACGGATTCTTAGTCATTTGCAATTCATCTGGGCAAACAGCCTGATGTACTTTGACCCCGCTTCTTAATTCCAGCCTCACCGGCCAGCTTATCAGGTAGCAGTAAATCTCAGACGAGGCAGATGGAGTCGCTTTCTCATGCCATACTGACTGGTGTCCCACGACAAGGTTCAGGTGCTGCTTGCTGTTGTGGGGGTGGAGATGAGGACTGTGGGGGTATTTCTTTCCGGGAGATGCAGGAACCAGGGTATCTGTCTAATCGGACTCACAGATGAGCCCGTGTTGAGGTCTCACATGTTCTGGCCTGGGTCCACTCTTGGTGCTCTCTCTAAGTGTGTGTTTGTGGGAACAAAGGCCCTGCTGTTTGCCTGTCCACCAGTGCCGCTGTGGTTGCTTTACACCTGTGCTTGGCAACTCTCCCAGCACCCCCATCCCTACAACACACACACACACACACACATTGCCCCACTCTAACTCCCCCCTCCCCTTCCACTCCCTCCACCACAAAACCCGGTCCACTTTAGTTCTCAGTTTACATCCTGCATTAGCTTTTAGTTCTGCACTACAAAGAACAATACATATTCAACAGCCGTATCAGGTTGGATAATGCACATGTGAACCCCCTCGGGCAAATCTTATCACTTATATCAATATGGAAATTAGATAATGACACATTTTATTCTCTCTTCTGCCCAACATTGTTTTTTAATTTTTTTATATATATATATATATATATTTTATTTTTTTTTTTTGCAAAGTCTTGCACCGCTTTTCTTTAATGGAGCCTTGAGCTCACAAATTAGGGCACAGCTAACTCCTTTTTAAATAACATTTCCACTGTTTTTGCACATGTTGTTTTTCTGAACTGATTTGCTGTATTATAAGTTGTCTGCCTTTTTCAATGTTCAATAGAATGAACATTATGTATACTTTTGAGTCTCTTGGATTGTGAGTTTGATATGCGTATCTCTAAAACCAGTCATTTCTGTTACAGTCTTGTACAGTATTTCACTAACACTGCTAAACTTATTTTTCATATATTGTTTTTAACACTTTAACTTTTTTGTGTGTGAACCAATATATTTGTTACTGGCCTTACACCTGAATCCCCCCCTTTGAGGAACAATAAAGGCTGTTTCTACTCTGTTCTACTTCTATTCCATAGTTGTGGAAGTGGAAACCGCTTACGGAAACTTTCAGGAAGTAGATTCTAAAAAAATGTGCCATGTGTTTGTGTTCACCTCCTTTTACTGCTACGCTAAATACAACCATCAGGGGACACAGCAAACACATGGAGGAAGGTGTTTTGTTCTGATGAGTAACTTTTTTTGGGCCACATCTAAAACCCTACCTGTGGGAGGAAACAAACGACGCACATTACACTGTAAACACCATCCACTTGGTGAAACATGGTGCCAAAGTCACGTTACGCCGGTGTTTTTTCAGCACACGAGAAGGAAGACGGTCAAAGAATCACCTTAGTAGTACTAAAATGCTAATTTACGACTCAAACAGAGATACACTATTGTAATTTTTAGTACATTTTCAGCTAAAGAAAGAGGATCAGACTGTGTTTGTGGCAGGCTGCTGGTAGAGAAGTGCCTAATGAGCCAGGATCTTTGCAAAGCTGTCTGTTATGTGAAGACACAACATTGAGATTAGGAGACTTTTCCCCCTGAATGATTCTTGTGGATAATTAAGGTAGCAAAAAAATTAATAAACAAATAAAAATAACGGTTTATAAATTAGTGCAAAAGCTGCCAACGTCCCAAAATAACTTTTGACACGTCCTAAAAAGTATGTCTGGCAGCTTGAAAGCAAATGGCAAAGAAATAGAGAGAGAATTAAGACTTTTGCACAGTACCACAGCTCTGGGTCTGCTTTGGTGGAATTCCCCCTTTGTGAAACTGGAGCCCCAAAAGGCATCGGGGGAGCATGAGGGTTAGGCTAGATGAAGGGGGCGTCTGAGACCAGCAGAAGCCCACTTCTCTTTTCTGGCGGAGTCAGCATCACAGGTGTTAGTGAGCAACAATGCATGTGTGTGTTTGAGAGCAAGCGAGCCGTGTCCAATCAATGACACCCCGCATTGTGATCATCTATTGTGGGGGGCGAGACTGGTGCTCAAAGGTAAACACAACCAGGAATAAATTGTTGGTAACCACGGAAGAAGCGTTGGTTGGAGATGAGGAGGAAAGGAGTTGGAGGCGACATGTGAAACATAGCATCTCCTTATCCTTACTGGGGGGCTTTGCTCAATATTTTTGTTTCCACAGTATCTGTGTGCAAAAAAACAAAAGTGAGGTAGAGAAATTTTGGCAGCAACTCCTCCCTGTGACTGTTGCGAGGTAAAAGACTTTTATCTGCTTGTCCATGTTCACACTGGACTCCCCCATTTTCACTCCCACATAGCCTCCAGAGACGGAAAGAAAAATGTAAATTAAATCTTTTTTTTTTTGGTTCATAACTTCACCACAGTTAATCAACAGGCCTTGCAGGGTGCTGCATTTTTGGGATATTTCCCATGAATTATGACCAGGCTATCAGTCCGCCAGCTGTACCGTGGAATTTTAGTATTCAGAGATGCTATTATTCTTATATGAATACATCTCTCTCCAGTTGTCACAATGATTTTACTTCTGTATGTGTGGATGCTCAGAACAAAGGGACATCGTGTAAAGCAGCCCCACTGCCCCTTTACCTCCTCAGACCAATTCAGTGTGGCGAAATGATCTAAATCAACAACCCCATGCAAACGCATCTGGTACCACACAGGCTTCCTGACAGGTGGGCAGCTCTCTAACCAGTCCACTTGTGCCTCCAAGTGCCCTCATTTGTCCCCTGTTGAACAACGAAGGTGCTGCAAACGAGGAAGCTGTTTGAATAGGAAGTTGTAGAAAGTGGTGAGGATGGGAGGTAGAGTAGACATTGTTGCGCTCTCTTCACCAGTCCAGAAGTTTTGGTGTCTTGTCAGTGTAACATGACAACGACTCGTTACTGTCCTGTCACTCAAGACAGTAACGTGTTCTGAATGACATCACCAGCTGCTGGCAAGTATTGATAATCAACCTCATTTGCTTTTTCCACTCCTGTTATAGTCACGAAGTTGAGCAGAGACGTATGAGCATTTTTTGTTAAAGTTGTTCTGTTTGTCTGTTGGTTGGTTCAATCGTATTTTTATTGTCTAAAACGTAAGTGTGTTTTCTTTTTTTCAGTTTGAAAGGCAGTACCTTTTAAATCAGTTGTACAGTTGTACTTTGGTGCTTTTGTGGATAAAACATATAAACCGTTTAAGAGTCCAGGTGTAGAACGGAGATGGGCATGAGTTTCTTCATACAAGCTCTTTTAACAAGTTTCAGAAGATGCTTTAAACCCAGAAAATGGATAAGTTGTACCTTAGTAATGTTGGTAATTTTAAACAAATATAGAATTGATAGTAGATTTTGATCACATATGCTGGATACAAGAGATGAGGTGGGTGGATGGATGGATGGATGGATGGATGGAAATATAATTTGGAGAGCCCAATTAACGTGACAGTCAAGTTTTTGGAGTGTGGGAGGAAGCTGGAGTCCTCTCAGAGAACCAATGAACGCACAGGGAGAACTTTCAAGCTTCTTGCAAAAAGACTAAGTACAATTCAGTTCTGCTAATTCATAATTTAGAAAACAAACAGATTGAACGTTTGCACATAAACACTTGGTCAGTTTAATCCAATCGTATAGACAGATTCCAAGTCACGCAGAGACATTCAAATTCAGTTCCAGTTAAAGTCATGGTGGCTATCATGGTATACTTTGGCACAATATCAATGTTTGTCTAAATTAAGCTGCAACAAATCGCTGGTTTCTGGGAAATGAAGCACTTATATAAACAAAGCTGTCCTTCAACAGGTCCAGTACCACACCACCCCCCTTCTGCCCTCCCCACATTCCACCAGTTTCGTCACCTTCTCTGTCATCATATGGTCCTATACCCGTCCCCAGCCCCTCCACAAGCCTCTAAAACCTCCTAACATCAGTTTCCATAGCAACCAGAGATTGTTGTGGGAAAATGTAAATGAGGTCAGGAAAATATCCTGGATGAAATGAAATTGTTCCTTCTGGCCCTTAATCATCCATGAGGATGATTGTAACCACAGTAGAGGCCCAGTTTAAATAGTTCTGGTGACAGACACAAAAGCTGAAATTGAGAAAATATAATATCAAAAATGACACTGGAAAACCTCACAAAATGCAAGCATTTTTACAACAAAATCTCAGCCACTCACTTCCAGTTCCATTCCGCTCCAGCTCAAAGTTAATTGATGCTTTGTGTTTCCCTTCCTGTAAAGGCCTCTTCATGAGCTGATAGACATTGGCAAATGAAATGTTTCTATAAAAGTGGAGGAGAAGAGGCTTTGTTTCTCTTAAAGATGTAAAGGAGACCATATTCCTACATCAAGGGTATTTTACATCCAATTTCCACTGGAATTGTTATCCTAAGATAATTGGACCGCTGATTGAATATTGGCAAGGTGTGTAACCTAGATGGTTGTACTTAAATTTAAATTCACATTTAAATGTGAGTCATTTCTGAGGCGATGTAACTGGTAAAAGAACTGGCTTGTACAGTGGACAGAAGAGTCGGCCCACTTTTGACCACATGTACATCCTTCTCCTGATCTTCTTCGGTTTGGTGATCTGCGTCAAGTAGGTAAGGAGTTGTGTCATTACCTTCTGCTGTAGACGTGTTTTCTTTCTTGGGCTGCTGATTTTTTAATTACTGTAATTTATTTTTTTCCATTTGTGGCCTAACTAGTAGCACAGGAACATTGAAAGGGAGAGTGAGAAACATCTGCTTGTACTACTACTATTTTAATAGTGTTATCTAGTAAAATAGCATAGATAACAGGCACACTAACTGTGGAGTACGTCTGCAACCAGACTCGAAGGTAAACTTTCTTAAAAGCTAAAAATGTCTTTGAACTGATCCTCTAAAGTTTGTGAGTGGCAAACGTTTAGGGAAATTCTCTGAGATAGAGCAGCTCATTGTCCAACTGGTTCATTGAGATCTGCAGGCTTACCGAAGGATTTAGAATATCTAGAAATGTCTCATGTCTGTTTACAATAACGCACCTTGACTTAAAACGATAAGCCTCGTGAGCTTGAATCTATGTCGGCTTGTTCCAGCATGTTTCCAAAATTTTAGGAATAAAAATCTAAGGCGTGATTTGAATCCAGCCTCTTTCACTCTGATATTCTAAAGTGGAATCAGCCACTCGGGTCTAATTTAATTTCGGTTTAAATCCAGCTGTTTTCTAACAGGTTTGTTGGCGAGCGTTATTGAGCATTATGAACATTATCCTGTCCTCAGTGCACCCCTCCGCTGCACCTTCCACATTCAGCTCCACCAGACTAGCGGCAGAAACAATTAGCAAACATCTGGTGGAACCGTGCATCTGCTGAGCTTCTCGTGCAAACCACGACGCTCTTAAAAACAGTTGTAAACAGCTTAATTGGAAAAGCATTGTAGTGATTGTGTGCTGAAAGGGGAGTGTCAAAAAGGGCAGAAAATGCCTAATACACCCCTTTAAAACCAGTCACACAATCATGGAGAGGAAACAACAAACGCGGAAGAAAGTGTGCTGATCAATTGAGAGCACAGATTGACTTTTTGGGTTGTATACAATACACCATGAGTAAACAGAAACTTAAACTGGATATCAGGCTGAACACATGGTGATGCACACTTGACGTCTGGTCAGAGTTGATGGGAAGATAATGGATGGAGCAAAATACAAGAGAATCCTGGAAGAAGACCTGAGTTGAGACTTGGGGCAGAGGCTCCTCCCAGCAGGTCCAGAACCCTAAATATCTTAAACATAACATCCAGAGCCGATCACATCCAACCTGACTGAGCTTTAACACTTTTGCAAAAAAAAAAAAATTCACGAAACATTTGCGAAGTTTTCAAATGTGCAAATTTAGTTGATATTGCACTGCAGTAAAACGTGGTTCTAACATATAACGTAACATGTGTTGACACCTATCAACTCAGAGGTTTTGAATACATATTCACGCCACACTATTCAGATTTTCTTACGTTGTGCTCGTGTATCACATACTGTAGTTCCTAGAACTGATTGAAGCCGTGGCATGTGAAAGTGTTCGAGGGCTGATCGTAGTTTTGCAAGACGCTGTGTGCCTCTTCGCTTACCGTCGGTTCACTGCGCATCTTTGCTTCTTCTGTCAACATGTGCAGGTGAGAAATAATGTGAAATGTTCCACAGTCCTTCAAAAGTTTCTCAGGCGACGCGTTCCGCCTTCCAACCACCAGATAAAAAAAAAAAAAAAAAAACTCCTCATCGCCACCACCACACCTTTAACACACCCGCTCACACCGGCGCGCACGTACGTACACACCACAACTGAAAGTTGCACGTGCACGCGCGCGCACACACAGCTACATTCCAGCGGGCGGAGTCGGCGACGCGCGCAGAGGCCGTTTGTGAATGAGCCGCAGAGCGCAGCGGCAGCCCTCAGAGCAAGCTGAGTCCCAGCCAAGCGACGGGAGCAGAGCAGAGAGGGGAAAGAAAAGTTTTTTTTTTCCAAATGGATTTCCTCGGTAGAGTCAGACATTTGCTGCTCTCATATGTACTCATGAACGGGATATTGGTTACCTTCCAGGCTAAAGAAGGTAAGAGTCCGCTTAAAAAACAGCTACGCTTTCAAAAATAACAGCTTTGTGGCGCTGAGGGAAAAACACGCGTGCCATGCGGGGAGTCTCCTTGCAAGAACTTTAAAAAGAGCAGGAAACATTTTTCCTTTACTTTTGCAACTGCTTGAAAGTTGCAGAAACTCTTGATTTGAACTTCGAAAAAAGCAACAACAACAAAAAAACAACAACCTCATAAGTGTTGCTTGGTTCAACTTGTAGCTTATCAGTCTGCAACCTATTATTCCTAAGTGAATTGCGACTCTGCTTGTGCGCTCCTATAACTTTGTAACAGCAGCAGGTGGGGAGTTTCCACTGCGGAGTTGGCTAAGTTTGATGTTTTGTTGATCTTGCCTAATTCACCCAAAGGCATCCCTTTTGAATGTATCAGATGTTGCTTTATCTGTCATCTTCCCGCACCTTTTTGTAACGGGGGTCAAAGTTAGTCAACAACACAGAACACAGATTTCAAGCAGACTCAAGCAAAAAAATAAAAAATACTGTTGTAAGTTTTGCAAGTGTTTTTGTTTTTGATAATTGATCTTGATGTTGTGTCTCCACAGAGGTGCTTTTGGATATGAAGGCAGCCGGAGGAGAGCTGGGCTGGCTGACTTGGTCCCCAAACCAGGGAGACAGGTCTGGGGTGAGTATGGTGCTCTTTGCTTCTCCTCCAGCTCCCACGTTTCCAGTTGTAGGAATTTGCCCGAGGACAGATCCACGTGGAGAAAACTTGCAGGAAGGGACTCACTCAGCTGTACGGAGAACATTTTACGTAATTCTCTTAAAATTGCTCCCTGTATATGTACATATGTGTGTGCGTGTACACATGTGGGTTTTCTATAAAATCGGCCAGTTTAAGCCTTCTTGAGCTGGGATAGACGAGGCAGTCAAGGTACCCTATCAGGAGCTGCCTCCAGAGCAAGTCTGGGCTGCTCCAAATCACATATAGGCGGATAGAATAGCTGCTCCCTCTGAACTGGGAATACTTGTGGCTTCTTGTGGTTTCGAGGCTCCAGCTCCAGAATTGTATGTTAGAGAGCAATTAAGTTTTAAAGTTTGCAGCATGTGGTACCTCTTTGCCGAGAGGAGGGGCCTCAGACGGAGCGAGTCAAGCCAGGGCTACCTTTTTCCTTACAGCAGGGGAAAATGTCTACATTTAGGGATGAATCTCTAATGCTGCGGTTGTCTCTTTTACCATGAGCGGAGCAGAGACATGTGTTGCCTTCTTCCATCATGTGGTTGCGGAGTAATTGACCTGTCAGGCACATGCAGATTCACTGTAAATAGCCTCATTTCATGTGCTGATGACTCAAGAGCATGTGCAGGCACGCCGCTCAGTGGTTCACTCGACTTTCTCAGAGATGTGCAGCAGCTCGAATGGTCCCTCTGACACATTAGTTTCACTTTTTTCCCCTCACTAATACGTTTCAGATGTTTGCTGGATTATTTCGAGTTAGTCTTACGGGCCGGTTGTAATAAAAGGATGGAGGGGGGACGGGGGGGGGAAATGTTCCACCAGGTTGTTAGCAGAGGTGTACATTCTGCTGTTGTTCATCAAGTTTATATGCAGACCCACACACTTCGCCAGCAAAGCACATTCCTTTAATTAATGGCACAGTGGCTGCATGCAGAGAGCCAACCGCAGCTTCTGCCTCCGTGGGGGCCGTTTGTTTCTCATGAGCCAAGGTTAGAAGTTGCTGTCACTTTTTCTCAAACATATTTGTGGCAACATCCAGTTTTCATGCAGCAATGCTGCCTGGGAAGGCTGCCAGCAAGTGTGAGAGAGACTGAATGGGAAATAATTTTGTCTCTACGCAATGTCAGAAATGCATTGTCAACCAAAGTCCTTTGTTTTCGCGATGGTTTTAGGCTTTGGAGATTTAGAGAATGGATGTCCATGTCTAAAAAGAAATGCTGTATTGATGTAAAGGTCTGTATTTACCCTCGTGAAGAGCAAGGGAGTTCTCTGCACACACTCTGTTTTTGTTTCCTGCTTCAGATTACAGTGGCCGAACCCTCATGGTTAAATGGTCGCTCCTTTATTTAGCTATCCCCTTAGTTTTGGTTCAGCCCCACATGGTTAGAAGCAATCCAGCCTTACTACCTCTAACCTCCTTCGGTTTTCGTGGTTCTTTTTCAGTGGGAGGTCACCCAGAAAACACTGAATGGCTCTCAGTTTTATACCTACTCCATATGCAACGTCGAGGAGCGCGAGCAGGACAACTGGCTGCGCACCACCTTCATCCAGAGGCGTCCCTCCGTCTCTCAGGTCTTTGTGGAGCTTCAATTCATTGTGCGCGACTGCAACTCATTTGACGGAGCCTCGTTGACCTGCAAGGAGACCTTCAACCTCTATTCGAGCGATGCGGATGCAGACGTGGGCACGACCTTCCGTAAAAGCCAGTTCAAGAAGGTTGCCACCGTCGCTCCAGATGAGATAACAAAGAAAAATGACATGCGCATCAACACGGAAACGAAAGTTGTGCAAAGCTTGTCCCAGAAGGGTTTCTACTTGGCCTTCCAAGACATCGGAGCCTGCATCGCTCTCCTCTCTGTCAGGGTGTACTACAAGGCTTGCCCAGCCACAACAAAGAGCCTCGCTTCGTTCCCCGAGACGGTAGCTGGAGGTCTCAACCAGCAGCTCAAGAAGGTCACTGGGAAGTGCGTGGACAATGCTTACAGCGAGGATTTACCTCGCATCTACTGCACTGCGGACGGAGAGTGGGTGGTTCCAGTCGGACAGTGCCAGTGCGATGCTGGATTCGAAGAGGTTGAAGACACCTGTCAAGGTAAGAGAATGGCCTTGAAGCGTCTTATGTGGAAGCATTTTAAATCACCTCCAGTTTTGTTACCTTTTGTTTCCTTAGACACAGACAACTGATGATCTTTTGGTTCAATAGTTCCAAAGACTTTTTTAAAGTATTTAGAAGTTTTCCTTAGGGCTTTCTTTTTTCTTTTTTTTTTGCTATCTCTGGTCCAGACCTGTCCAAACATCCTTGTGCAGCCGACAGTGGAGGATAAAAGGAGTGCCATGTCTGAAAAATATTTCTACTACAATCTGAAAGTGTCTTAAAAACAGACAGAAACCAGTTAAAACCTAAATATACCTCATGCTTTAGTTTTCTGTTAGTAGCTTTTTGAGAAAAAGGATTCTTGACACTAAACCAACATCTGTAACACTGTACTATCTTTGATAATTCTTGTCAAATTGAACTGAACAAAAAAACAAAACAGAAACAAACTGTGTCTTCAGGATAAACTTTTGTAGACATAGAAAATATAACTTTTCCTTCCACATATACATAGTGAATGTGTGGTTAAAAAGTTTATAAAGGTGCATACAGGGTAGTGGGGTTGATCAGAAAGGTTAACAAAGCCTGACTTTCAGTTCTTTAAGGCCGAATTTGGATGGAACAACTCAAAATGTCCAATGTCCATGTACTTCTCTGGGTTCAATAAAGACAACGAGTCGCCAGCCTAAAATTAAGACAAGTCCACGGACATCCGGTATTTAGAAGGTTTGTAATAAAGTTGCTTATTTAAATACCTGATTTCTCTGCTAAACCATCTGCTTTTTTTAAGCTTAGGAGCTTCTTATGGTGAAACAATTCATACATCACAGCCAAGTTGCAAAAGAAACTGTCTGGCTTTGGACTTGAAATGACTTAAGAAAAAAAATCCAAGTACAAAGTACAACTCTGAAATACTTAAGAAAAGCTTCAGCAGCTATTCATCAAGATCATCAGAAAAGATTACAAGACAGCATGGCTCCTTTGTAGGAGATATTTCACTAGAGGAAGAATGACTCAGAACTTTGATCTGTACTGTACGCAATCTTGTCCTGGCAAATTTGATGCGCTTCCATTTTACTGCGTTTTTTTTTTTTTTTTTAAAGCTCAATCTATCTTTGCTTTAATTACCTGGGGTTATAAAACATACCTGTATGACAAATATTTATCACGGGTGCTATTATCATATCTCAGTGGAATTCTGCCCTCGGCTAACACCAGCTCCCCCATCAGTGGGAAGAATGCCAAGCCCTTCTTCAACATGTCCTGGCGTAATCCCTGACCCGAAACTGATACGAGTAGGAAATGTGCATTTACCTTTCGGCTTTGGCTCCAATTAGCTGTTCTCTTTTAACAGTTTGCAGAAGCAAATTGTAAATGTTGGCCTTTGGTGTTACAACGGACGCTGGACAGCATGCTGGAAAATGAAGCCTGGACCTAAATTTTGGCCAATTGCTGAGCCGTGCGCTTCGGCCGCAGCCTGTTAGCGTCAGATCGTTCCTCCTCGTGCCCAGTCATTGAGGCGGCCTCCATTTTTAACGGCTCCATCTGCTCACCAGCCGAGCTTCAACCCACCTCCGCCCCGTCTCTATCCCTTGTTCTTCCGGCTCCTTCAAGCTTCCTTCCTCCCATTCGAGTGTCAAAAACCTTAATTCATTCTTGTCAAATAAAAACTTCTAATTGCAGCGTTTTGTCTGTGTGTGTCTCTCTAGGTTGAAATGACATAAAGTTGGACGGGACAGGAAAAGGAAATTACGGTTAATTATTGTTGCGATAATATTATTAGAAAACATTTTTGTTCTGTCTTATTGTTTTGACCGACAGCTAAGGCAATAAATGTTCTTATTTCTGACAGATTTGGATGTAAACTAATTTCCATTCAACCAAGAAGTTTGTTTTGTGTGGAAAATGTAAAGAAAACAATTTTTTTTCATAGAAATTTTAATAAAAAAATAAAAAAAATTCTAAAATGTATCATCCCCACAATAAACACTAGAAAATAGTTTTAGAGTTAAACCGTTTTTATAATTGCTGACCAGCTTTCCACTGGAACTATTAATTTTGGACTTTACTGTATTTGGCATTATTTGTTCTATCTGCATTTAAGCACTTTTTTTTTCAGTGTAATTCCTATATACAATTTATTCCTAAACATTAGTTTGTTTAGGGAAATGTCTTAGAGCTTGTGCTTTTAACTAGGGGTGCACCGATTTTAATTGGCACAGATTTTCAGTGATTGGCCGATACCTGCATCTTATCAACCGATCTTATCTACCTTGGCAAAGGTCTGAAAATCAACAATTGTCCTCTTCTGCTCTCCCATGAGAGAGGTATGAATGAGAGAACGGCTCATGAGGTCATGTCTGCACGTTTGCAGCTAGCAACAGTCACACCACTGTTACCAACTCGACGACTTTATTTCTATATTTAGCAACATTTCAGACAAAGAAAAAAAAAAAATTGGTACTGGCCCAAATCGGAATCGGCAGGTCAGGCTCGGTAATCGCCGAAGAGTCGGAAAACCACAATTGGTGCATCTCTGTTTTTAACGAAAATAATTCAATTTGCTTTCGCATTATATGACACAAACAAAACTCAATATTGTATGTGAACACAAAAGGGTCCGTAGAGTTTTACTTTACTCAGCAACGTCTTGCTCGGCTTATCTGTTACATATCCCGAACCCTGGTAAATGAGTGTCTTGCTCTTTGACATCTCTCGGTGCATAATTTAGAGCTTATTGCATCAGGTGATTTCCTGTTCTCTCGGTATCTTCTGCTCTCTTATCTCGACATGTGCTGGCTTTGGCAGAGCAACCATAACTCAGGCCTTTGACTTTGTTCTGTTGTCACAGTTGCGCTTTACTGTCTGTAAAGGAGACCTTTATTGTAGCGAGGGAATACGGCTGATCAAGGAAGCAGAGGAGTGGGGGCTACTGTGCGGTGATGGATTAGCATCTTCAA
The DNA here is from genome assembly GCF_003331165.1 of Xiphophorus hellerii. NCBI lineage: Eukaryota > Metazoa > Chordata > Actinopteri > Cyprinodontiformes > Poeciliidae > Xiphophorus > Xiphophorus hellerii. The sequence continues at coordinate 7,811,096 of NC_045672.1, read as the reverse complement.
GGCGGATGGGAGGAAAAAGAGGGAGGAGGCGGGGTGACGCTGCCGAGCCTCACTGACTGCTCATGACATGCAGACCCAATCTGAGCCCCTGTGCTGCCGGCTGCAACTATCTTTTTATCCCTCAACCCACCGTCGCTCCCCCTTTGTTTTCTCAAACACACCGGCGCTGCAGCTTTTGGTGTGTGTGCGTGTGTGTGTGTGAGAGAGAGAGCGGCGTGTGAGGGCCTGTTGAGATCTGCTCCGCGACAAAGCACACAAAGCCATGCCGTCAACCCCATGCCATGTTCCTCCTTCAGTCTGTTCTGTTTTCGCCACACACTCTTGCACGACTTGAAAACAGAAACATCTTTTAATCATAGTCTTAGAAAATAAATGCACACATGCACGTTTTGACAGCGGGTGTAAAAACGTCCCTGCTGACATGTCCGCTCTCCTACTTAGATTCAAGCTGGATAGGAAAGCTGAGGTTTTCTGCCATTGGGTCATTTTTTTCTTCCTTTTTTTTTGGTAGCTGCGGAAGAAAAGCCAGGTGAGATGATTAGGGAGGACGGCAGGAAGGAATGAGAGGGAGAAAAAAAGCGGGGGCTTGTGTTTAGAGGAGGGGTGTGATGATTTTTTTGGTTTTTCTTAAGCGGAGAGAGGTGAGGAGTGGAATGCAAAGGTAGGAGAACAATGAAGTGCTGTGTTTCCCCGCGAGGCCGACAGATTCCACCTCCTCTCCCCCACTTTACTGGTACATTCCTGATCAGTTTGCTGAGACGGAGCCTCCCAACATTACTCCAGACCTGTGGAATTCCCAGTGAACGCTGGCGGTGATGGGAGGAGAGGGGGCTGGGGTGGTGGGGAGGTGAGGGAGAACAGGTCCGGGTCAAGCCCTCACATTAAAACAACTAAACAAACAGAATCCCACCCACCCCCACAAAAAAAAAAAACACACACACCAGGAAGATCCCCGGTGACAGGTCCGAGATGCATGAGGACATGCGTGGATTTAGATGGAAATGAATCACAGAGCTGCAGTGCCGACCCAGGATGAATGGTTCCGAAGGCTTAAAGAGGAATATCCTACAGACACGTAGTTAATCATCCCCCCCCCCCCGCTTCTTTCCTGAACGGATGGCTGCTCTGGGGTAAAACAACCACAAAAACTTCCACTGTGGTGTTTTTTTTTCTCGTCTCCATATTTAGGTTGAAATTTTCCATGTTCGGCCATGTTTTCACTCAGTTTTATAACTCGTCTTCCCCGTGGGACCTGTTAAAGTAAAGATCTGTGACTTCATCTGGTTTCTGTCTCCGTCTCCTCTTTGCCTCTCGGTGCAGCAGTAGTTCTGGCGGAAGGATCACTTGTCTCTCAGAGCTTCTTTCTAGGGTCTTATTTCTTTCTTCCCTCCCGCCCCCCTTAAACATTTTTGCCTAAGTGTAGATTGTTGTTTGAAACTGTCTTCCCTGGTGTTCATACATACACACACACCCCCACACGCACACACACACACACAGTTGTCATTGGGCGAAAATTCAAAAAAAATAAAACCGTTTCTGCGCTGCGAAGACGTGTAAAAACTTTTCAGGTTGTAAATCACAAACAAGTGAATGTAGCAGGGCACAAACTGGACCTTTTGATCTCTATGATATTACAGATGGTGTTTTCTTATAAATTCTTATGCACAACGGTGATACTCACGTGATTGATGGAGGAACTTAAACAGGCTGTAATTACAGCGTCTTGCAAAATTATCTCTCACGTTTTGTCACACCACATTGCATCACATTCGAAATTTGTCGACTGGTGGCTCTGGCGTGGCAGGTCGGAGAATGTGCCAAACCAAAACAAAGCAGTGAGTTATTAAGAAATAGAATATTGTTGGTGTGCATATGTGTCCAGCCCCATCAATAAAGCGTAATGCAGTTAACAGCCTGCCGGAGGTAAATAAGTGGTAATTAGAGCTCACCTATGTGTTAATGACAGTAAATCCAGCTGTTCTGTGAAGGCCTCAAGTGTAAGAAAAAATCTGTGAACAAACAGCAACGCGAAGACCAAGGAACAAAGCAGCAGACATGCCAGGGAGAAAGTTTAGTTTTTTTAAGCAAACTGTGTTTGCTTAAAAAAACCCCCCACTATGCCAACCTCTGTATCTGTATGGTGCAACCGCACACTTAGCAAGACGTGGCTGTCTAAACCAACAGATCATGCAAGTGGAGCATTAATCTGAGAAGCTGAGGCTTGTGGTAACCGTGGAGGAACTGAAAGGCTCCAAAGCTCAGGTGGCAGAGCATCTCTTCGTCATGCACTCCACAAATTTGTCTTTTATTACCCTTGTGAAAGAGTTGCAGGAAGACCGTTGTGCATGTACACGGCAAACTAATGGAACACGGTTTAGTCAGGAGAGACTGAAGTTTTAGTTTTCGGGCTGGGTGTAAAACTCGGACCAGGGGCACGTCATTTCCACGCTGAAGCATGGCGGTGGCTCCATCATGCTATGTGGGTGCTTTTTTTTTTAGCAGGAACAGGGAAGCTTGTCAGAGCAGATGGAGACATGGATGGAACTAAACTGGAACAGAGAGTGTTAAGGGCTGCAAAAGACTTGAGTCTATGGGAGAGACTCAACGTCCAGGAGGATATACGGTCAAATCTGCAACAGTGTGTTTTAGCACAGCTTCATAACACGATAGAATTGCAAGCCACACTTTTTTTTCAGTCTTCCAGTCTTCTTCAATTTAAAAAAAAATCTAAACCATATATCCTTTGAAATCTACGTTACAATTAAATGCTTTGTGTTGGTCCCCTAAAATCCCCCACCCAAAAAAAAACAAACACTGGAGCTCGTAAAACGTGTAAGTGGTATGAGTTCGGGCCAGTTAATAAACACTTTATTGACATGATTTAAATGTTCTTTCCTCATCTGTCTTGCCGGGACATATTTCAGTCCCTAATGTGAATTTTCCATCTACTTTAAAATCTGTTGCACAAACAAGAATCTATTTTCACGGAGAGAAAATAAACAGTGAGCCTAAGTGGTGTTTAACTTTAAATAATTTCCACTTGTGACTCACTCCGTTCCCTTCCTTCCCCTTAATCCACCCTGGCACAATGTAATGACTGCGTGTCACCCCTCATCTGGATCTGCACCAGCTGATCCTCGGCTTTATTTCTGTTTAACTGTCCCGGGCCCACACCTCGCCAGCTCCCCCTGAAGCCTCGGCAAGCAGGCCGTAATCCAACGCCATGGTTGCACAAGGCTCTGTGTATAAACGAAGACACGGTTTGGGAGCGTGGAGCGCCTGCTCTGGCGCTCAGGAGAAAAGGGCCTGGTCGGTGGACCGACCGTCCCTCTGGATTCCAGTAAGGCCGGAGCTCGCCAAGCAGCTTCCAGTAAGCAATTTTCTCCTCTCCCACTCCTTCCCTCCGTGTCCGTGTCGCCAAACTCGTCCTCGGCTGATGTAAGAAACAGTTGGTGACTAAGCTAGCATAGCTACACGCTGTGGCGAGTGATTTGTATGGGTAGTAATTGACTTGGGTGTGTTTGGTCTTTTTCAGTGGAGTAAGTACAGGTTCTGCTGGCTTTTTCTTTTTTGCCTTTGTGTAGTCTCTCCTGCCATCCTCTCCCCCTCACCCCACATCCTCTCTGTCTCAGAGGACTCTTTTTGACTATTTTAGCCTTAATTTTCCGCCTCTCATCTTGTATTTATTTTGTAATTTCTTATCTCGGCACATTATTCCCAGGATTATTTTCGCAGCGCCATATGCAGTTTTCTCCAGAGACACACACTGTTGTGCCACCAGCCCCCCAAGTACAACAAGATGCAAACATAAAGCGTTTCCTTTTTTTTCTCCTTCTTGTTTCGTGTTCACATTGCTCATGGAATCACACGGAGGCTGTTGTTTTTGGCCAACATGCAGGTCATGAATATGACACCAGAAGACTTTAAACATCCCGTTTCACATAGCCCTGATGGGACTATTTAGACTGTGTACGCTCATAGTATTTCTGTCTGATAAAAACAAGTCTCACTAAGTGACTCGTAAAAATAAATAGGGGCAAAATCTGAACAATGCTGCCAATCGGGGAACAGTAGCCGGCTGCTTTCACATGGTGGCTAAGGCGTAAACATTTAGTTGGAGGTACAAATGAAACTCTAGCCATTTGTTTGTGTTTTTTTTCTTCTTGATGAACTTGACAATCGATGCGAGAAATTGGACCGCCTACAAAAGTCTTTCATGTCAAGGACAGAGTTTTAAATTAAGGCCTGCAACCGAAGCCAGTGAGTTCATGACGACTGAAGAAACGCCTTGCGCAATTTTTTGTTTATCTGATGTTATGCATGCAAAGAGACACAGCAGCACTCCTGGAGATTGCAGTGATTCGATTTAGCGGGCTTAAGGTGGATTTCACAGACTGAGAATCATCTCACTCCACCCGGATAATCCCTCCCACGCTCAAAATTTTCTGCTCCACCAATCTTCCCTTGATTCTCAGCCTCTGCAGCTGGTCACAGAAAAGCAGAGTCACTGCCTTATTGGACAACTCTGCAACACAGTTTAGATAGACAGGTTTTTATTTTATTTTCTACTACTTTGCCTCTGAAACACCACTGAGATTACTTTGAAAGATCGCATTTCTCAGATGTTGTGCCAAGTAAACTTATGACTAGCGAGCTGATCTTGCGGGAGTTGGTTAGACTAATGGGGGTTCAGTTGGGTGGGGGAGGAGGGGTGGTTCTTTCAAGTGATGACATGCTGTATCTTGTTAGGCCACATTTTTACTGGGGAGTACAGTGCCAGTTATTAGAAACAGCAATCAAAAAAAAGAAAAAGTCAATGGAGTCTGTGATTATCTAGTGTTGATAACAGAAAACTGTACATTTGGGGGCTTGGGAAAGTGCAAACACCATGGTGAGTGTATCCTCCAAATAGATGAATTTGATTTTCTTTTTGATTAGATTAAATCTGATCTGATGGCAGATTTAGGTGAGAAATGTTCACCTTTAGAAACCTGTGGTCTCAAATCACATTCTGAATGAAGCAGCCAGATAATAATCGACAGCTTAGAGTAAATAGAATCACAAAATAGATAAAAACCCAAACCTATAGAAACACACAGAAACAGTAAAATAAGTGCAAATGTAAAAAGTGTATAATTTTGTGAACAACTCAGCATTGTAGCAGTTTGAGGCAAAAAGCGTGTGGTAGCCTCTCAGGCCTTACGCTGCTGGAATACCACTATAATGTACAACACAGTGCGTCAAAATTCACAGACTGGAGTAAAATCTTTACACTATTATTACCTTAAATAAAAGTACAACTATTTCAAGGTATTGGCATAAAAATGTAAAGAACATAATCTGATTGCTCTTCAAAATTAAATGGAATAATTAGTCGTATGGCTTAAATAATGTAAGTAATTTTATTTTGGAACATTTTTTAAATTTTAAAAAAATGTTATAATCAGCAAAAATGTAGAATAAATGTGCAGTAAATTAAATAGTAGTTACTGAGTGCTTAGTGCACATAATGCTTTACCTTTTATTGTTCTAGTTTATGTAGTTTTTAGGTCATCTACTCCTTAGTTGAAGTTTCAGTCTCCACTGGGCCTTACTTTAAAAGTTAAGCATTAACCATTTTTAGCCTTCACGCGTGCATGTGTGTGTTGGCTGTGCCGTGGAAGTCGGGACATATTTCCTCTTGGTGACATTCCTGAGCCTGAAGGCTGTGTTTATGTATGTGTGTGAGTGTTTTGGTGGGGTGAGAGGGGGGAGTGCAGAGCAATGTGAAGCGCTTTGTGTTGTACTGCCGGTGTGTGAGGTCAGCACTTTCCTTCCCAGCAATCAGTCAGTCATGCCCCCCAGCGCAGCCCAGCAAATACACCCACCCACCGTTCACTGCTAACAGGACGAGGCCTCAGCGGAAACCGGAGGTCACCTAATCCCTCAGTGACTCCCCGACCCGTGGGCTCAGGGTTTTTCATTGTCGCTCAACGCTGCGGTCTCACTCAGCTGCTTTTCATTTTGTTGTCCTGCCTGATAAGTCGTTTTGTTTATTGGTGCATTTGGTCCTGTTCTGGTCACTTCCCCTCGTCAGGAAGTCGATGGCTGTCAGCATTCAGCCTGTTGGCTCGGGGAGGTGTGGTGAAATGGTGTTGCCTTTTCCACCTGGTAGTCTGGAAAACGATGCAAACCAGCACAGCTCTGGTCTCCGGAAGCTCTGAGTCAACCCGGGCTGGCTTCATCAGATCCTTCCAGCAACGATTTTAAATCTCCTTGCCTCCGGTCTTCACTCTGTGTACCTCTCTTCCTGTTACTGAGTGCGAGGAAACTTAGAGAGTGAGAGGTGAAAGGGGATCAGGGAATTTATTGTGTTTGTTAACAACCCTAGATGAAAGCTTGGGTGCAATTGTAAAACAGATGTAATACCTTCACAGCTGCTCCATTGGTCAGCTAATCTTTTTCACTAATGCCCCCAAACCCCCTCCTGAGCCACATGCCCACACATCAGCCCCTACACCTTTATGGCTCCTTGTCTGCCCCCACCTCCCCTTCTCTACCTCTGTGACCTCTGGCTCATGTTACCCAGGCCTCCTCCCCCATCAGAGGCCCCCTCTGTTCCCTCAATCCAGGTACCCCTGGATTGCTAATTACTTGTTGTCACCCTGCATATAAACACACAGACATGACATATCTCCATTTCACGCAGGGTTTGTGCAGTTTGGAGATGAAAAGAGAGGTAGTGAAATAAATGAGGGCAAGGACAAAGCCAGGCTCTTTTGCCCCCAGAAATGACCAGAGATCTGCCCTGATACAGATCTGACACTGTTTATTTCTCGCTTGGCTTTATTTTTACAAGATCTCCTTCGCTCGCTGGCCATTCCTCTAAGTCTAACCTTTCTCCCTTTCCTTCTCGTCAGTGCAAGCATGTGTTTGTTTTACTTGGCCAATGACTCTGTGTAAAGCCACGCACAGTTTAACTCACCCTCAGGCAGACACGACCTTTCTGCCTTCTAAAAAGCTCAGTGCCGTATTCAATTGTCAGCCCCCACCGCTCTCCCTCCCCATTCTACTTATTCGTCTTGTCCCTGGGCCGATTTCTGTTGTCAAGCCACCATGTTACCCATTCATCCATCTATACGACCGGGCATTCATCACTGTCGGCATCTCATCCGTCTTAAGTTCTGCCGACACACCAGTGAGCCCTCAGAGGCTCTAGAGCCACTCCGGCTCCCTGAACGTAACAGGCCCTTGCACTCATTCTCTATAAACAAACACGGGCCACTCAAGGCACACAGGGCCCCTAACATGACAAACAGTTCCTTGTTTGTAGCAAGTGGGAGGGGAAAAAAGGGCCACTCTTACTTTGTTAAATTTCTCAACTGCAAAGAAGGCCAGGTACTTTTGTTTATGAGCGCCATCATCTCAGTAAACCCTTTTATGGGATTTGTGCCTGCGTTCATGTTGTGTCAACACATTTCAGTTTCCTTTTTGGTTATTATTCTGTTTCTCGACTCTTAGCCTCAGTTCTGGTTACTCTGTTGCTCGTGCTACCTCGTGCCTCCATGCTTTGATTGGCTGCTTTAGGAAGGAAGGCAGCGTCAGCCGCACACTTCCTGTTTCCTGTTGTGTCCAGCAACAATTCCAAAGCAACCCCTCGACCTTCTCCGTGGAACAAGGAAGCTCGCTTTCCTCAGACTTTTCTTTTTTGTCGAGGAATCCTCTCGTTAAATACCCCAGCTGTACTGTCGCTGTGACTCATATTTGGAATATTTGAGGTACACAAACCCATTCACCTTTACCACCAAAAGGTTGGCTGGAGCTTAAGCTATGCAGTTCTAGGCCTCCCATTGGGTGGTGTGCACTGGAATGCATCTTGATTATAGAGGGCGACACACAGTGTAAGGCCATCATCTCCACAGGCCTGACCACTATGCATTGCAGCTTGCACTGTAACACCAAATAGAGGCGAGTCCTCCTCTATTCAGATGCCATGTGGCATTTCAGCTATTCCCATCTGCAACGCCTGTGTGTGTATGTTTTTCCTTTCAGCTTTTGAATGGCATGGCATTCTCCTTGCCTGCTGGTCAGTGGTGAATAGCAATGTTAATGGGTTAGCTGGGAGGAGAGAAAGCAGGAGAGCAAAGAATTTGGGGATTACATAGAAGGAGAGGTAGGGAAATGAATCAGGGTTTTGGGCAACAGCTGTTCCCCCTCCTCAGACCAAGAGTTCATCCCGGCATGTCTCCTTTCTTTCTTCAGTCCTCAGCAGGATACAGTATCCCCCTCTTCCTTTCTTAGCCCTTCTGTCACTACTTCCCGCCTCTCTCCTGCCTTGCCCGTCTTCTGTCCTGTCTGCGTTAATGAGTAGTCGTATTTATAAGTGAAACAGCTGCCCAAGATAGAACTGAGATGCTGTAGAGAGACGGAGGACTAAACTCGGTGCAGGCCTATTGGCCAAAGATCCATACCCTTCTTTGTGCAGAGTAATTTTTCTTGCCACAATTGTTGTCAGGCTCTTTAGATAACACACCTCCTCACATATGCTCTGCGTCAGCTCGGTGAGCCGCAAGTTTATAAAAAGCCGAGCAAAGTTGAAGCGAGGCTCATGGTCAATCAGCTAAATCCCCTTGATATGACTCAAATGGAGCTGCAGCCATGTGCTTTCCGTCTTCCATGTGGTCACTTGTGGCTTCCAAATGAGCTTCCCCCGAGCAAGACGAGCCGAAGGGCAAGCTAGACGGTATCACAACGCGAGTCTGATATTGTCTTAGTCTTGGCGCTGCTTTTTTCAATTAGCCTCTTCAGGAATCTGACCTTGTTTGCTTATCACTGACTGTCTCAATGCTTTTCCCAGTCAGTGTCAATGCTGTATGTCCGGCCGCTCACTGTGAAGTCCTCATTTCATTTGGCTAACACGATCTGTTCCTACAGCGCCTAATCTCTCTTTTACCACAGTTTTCTCAAATTCCAACGTCTGTTTCCTCTGATGCATGTTCATTTAACTGCAGTGGCATTGAAATGTGTGTGTATGCATTATGTGTGTAGCTGAACCGAATGAGCAGAGGGACATGAACAGGTGACAGGCTGTGGACCTAATCCCTCTCCTGATGCCACATTGTGTCCAGTAGTGTGCTTTGCATACATGTCTGTGTATTGTGTGCATGCACACGACTGTGGGTTCATGTGAGCATTGCATACACAGGCGTGTGTGTGCGTGTGCTTATGATCATCCTACGGTGTGAGCAGCAGCCCCAGGAATGCTCTCGCAGAGTTAAAGGGCAGCCGTCTCAATTTCACCCTTCTTGACGGTGCGCTCTCAAACCAAATTTCACACTGTGTTAAGTTCATATTTCGACATTTCCTTGCACAGCTGGGCATCCTACCTGCATTTCTTTATTTAGAATTCAAAGTGTGAAATTAGATGTCACCTTATCTAGGCGATGCCATTTCAAAGTATCCATGTGGATCTCTGAGAGAAAGAAATATAATAGACTGTTGGGTGCCAAATAGCACTGTTTGGTTGCTTTGCTGGTTGCTCTCGCACCTTTTCTTCTGTAGTTATGAAAACTGACTTAGGGTTTCGGAATGTCAGAATACTGGTTGTGTTTCTTGAGACAGTAAGACAGAAGCAGCGGAAGAGAAGAAAGTGTGTGAAAAAGTTGAGAGTACGAGTGGCAGCATGGTAGGAGCTGTGTGATTGTGTTTCAGGGTTTGGATCCAATGAGCATCATTTTATTTGTAATGACCAGAGTTTTATTGAGTGATCTGAACACTGTGCAGACTCCTCCTGCCTTGTTTCCCCCCCCCCCTACATCTCTCTAACACCTGCCTAAATGTGGTATTTAGCCATGACACAATTAAGTGTCCCCCCGACCTCTACGTGTTGCTCTCAGGGGTCAAAAGTTCAAAACATTTCAAAGAGGCTTGAACAATCTGGAGAAACTTGCTTTGCTCTGTGCCATTTAGGATGCTGCCAGAAGTCCCTATTGTCTTCTTTGGCTGATCATTTGCTGTGAATGTCTTTTTCTCCTTGCAGAGTGTCAGCCAGGCTTCTTCAAAGCTGAGGCATCCAGGGACAAGTGTGAACCCTGTCCTGCCAACACCCAGAGCCAAAACCCCAGGTCTTTATTCTGTGTGTGCATGGATGGCTTCTACCGGGCTCTTACAGACCCCCTGACTGGACCGTGCTCAGGTGAGATTTGTGCAGAAATGAATGCTAACTTCTATAAATTACTAGTTATACTAAAAAGTAGAGAAGCACTGAGAAAACTTCTGCTGATTGCAATCTACAGAAGTTTATGCCAGCCAGATACTAGCAACGTGTCCATTACAAATGTGTGCAAAACTTTGGTGGTAGTCCACTAATGACGATTAAAAAAGAAACGCAATAAGTACTTAAAAGAACATGCCGCGCCGTCATGCTCCTACCACTTCCTGTTGTCTTCTTCGTCTTTTTCTGATTGTTGATCACGTGACTTGTGTGATGCAAAAAAAGTGTTTCCATTGCAATTTAGCAAAAATACATTCATTTCGATGTAGCTGAAAAACAACCTCATCCAAGTGCAAAAACATTTTATCCAAAAACATGAATTTTTCACGAAATTGAAAAATTTCAATTTATGCTAATTTATTTGCGCAATTCCAATTTGCACAATTATGTAGTCAATTCAAGCGCACGCCATACACTCCAATAACAAACAACAGCTTAGCGATTCTGGTTTGCATTACTGACAGCACTCTTTACTGTAGATGTTGATACAGAAGGAGGATGTTGGATCTATTAGCCATTTTCACCATAATTGATTGAACTATGACAGCTGTTAGAAGCAACAAGAGAGAAAAGACACATTTCTACTAAAAGTGATTTCCTTTTGACACTAAATTTTCTTGTGTAATTGGATTTATACAGAATAAAATGTACTCTGACCATTTTCATGATTATGAGATCAGTAAATGAGTTCATTTGAAATAGCATTTACGTTCATAACTGTTGAGAAACAAGCATTATTCAGAAAGTGTCTTTGGTCTTGTACCTACTATATAGTCTATGTTTTTCTGCTCTGTCCCTGTTAGGCCTCCCTTCTGCCCCTCGAGGTCTGGTGGCCACTCCCAACTCTCTTACCCCAGGAAAACTCCTGCTTTCCTGGCAGCCCCCTGAACACACCGGAGGTCGAAGCGACATTACCTACAGCGTTGAGTGCCATCGTTGGGAGGGCTCGTCACACCTGCCCTGTGGAGAGAAAATTCGCTACGACCCAGCGAACACGGGCTTGCTTGACACGAAGGTGTCAGTGAGTGAACTGGATCCTTACTTGAACTACACCTTCACCGTGGAGGTGCACAGCGGGGTGTCCATGTTTCCTAGTCAGGCAATGCCACGCAGTTTCAAGCCGCAGTCCTCTGCCGCGCTGAATACATCCCTTCACTACACAGGTGAGTGCTGGTGACATGAAGCAGAGCTGTGATGCTATCTGTGCTGCAGTAATGGCTGATGCTATCTGCGAGGTAGTGACGGCTCTGCAGTCCGAATGAGGCCTGGGGTGGGGAGTGAATTGTCCATTTTATCGTTTTAGAATCCTAAAATTAAATTGTTTCCTCCTCCATGTATCGTCCTCAGACCCACCCAAAATTACGTCAATGCGTCTGGTCGAGCGGGACTCCACCAGTTTGTCGCTCTCCTGGGACGTTTTCCCTCGTCCACGGGTCCAATCCCAGCCAATCCGCTATGAACTCGCATACCGCAAAAAGGTGTGGATACTTTTTAATACACCCTGACAGCACACAAAGATTTTAGAGCATAACTTCATGTTTACATTTAGTCCACATGGCATGATTAAAGCTATTTGGAAATGCATTTTGCGTTTAATTTTAATGGACATGCAATTTGAATGAGTTTCTGATGACTACTTAAAAAAATAAAGAGAGGCTTTTTAGTAGGTGCTGCTTTAACGCTGGGGTTATTGGTGGACTTTTCTCTTTTTCCTAGGACAATAAGATCGACGTAACTACGTATGTGGTGCTGAAGCTGGAGAAAAACTCTGTGCAGATCAGCGATCTCTCCCCAGGCACAGCTTACCTGGTCAAGGTCCAGGCCCTGGGTGATGACGGCAACCAAGGAGTTTCCAGCTTGGAGGAACAATTTGAGACGCTGTCTGAAGGTGCAGGGAGAAACCGCTCTAGGAAAAACTTGCTGGCTTTGTTTGGGAATCGTCTCACTGGTTTATTTTTCTTGCAGGTCACCTTAACAAGACTGCAGTTATCCTTGCTGGGGTGGTTGCAGGAGTAATCACGCTGGTCATTCTGGTCGTCATCCTTTTCCTGCTCAGACGGTGAGTAAGCGGCCCACTCTGTCGCTTTCCCTCCTTCTTATTCTGTCCTGATAATCTGTCACAACACGACATCCTTCGCTGCCTTCCTCTCTCATTCTTCTGCTTTTCCTTTGTGGGGCCTCCAAATGGCCTTTGCATTCACTCTCTCCTCACCTCTTTCTTTCACTCTTCCCTTAGCAAACCGTCTTTTCTCTTTATCTGGATGTGTGTGCCAGCACTCACCGGGGAGGAATTTCTGCTGAATGTGTCTTGTCATTGCGCAATGGTTGCAATCTACCAAGTGTTGGAGCCTTTGAAAGGAAATTAGACATGAGTGGCACATTGTTGTCGATAAGAGGCGCTCGCTTCTTTTTTGTGCGAGGCCGTGGGCGCTTTGTGAGGGTGACCCAGGCCTGTACTGTAGCAGATTGCAACCACCTCTTTCCCGCCTGCTGGCTTTCAGCCTTTGAATTGGCTCAGCAAATACAGCCCATCGCCAAGGCTTTGTCAAAGAAACGCTTCTGTCTGAATGAATGCATTGCACCAGAGGTCTGAAAAAAAGAAAACAAATCTGGAAAATTTCTTTAAAAGGTTGCTGAAGTTGGGTGCTGCATGGATCGGGTGGGTGCTGCTATGGCTATAAAAGCCATAGCCCTCCTAGCAGCTGTCCTGGGTTCAGTATTTGTTTTATTTACTGCCTCTCGTCCCCTTCTCTCTCTCTTTTCTATTCTGATCATCATCTCCTACTGATGAGTAAAAGGCCTACCTGCAGCGCCGCAGTAAAAGATGTGTATTACAAAAGTGTTCATAACTGTTAAGCTTTTCTATGTTTTGTCATTTTAGAACCCCTGTACAAAGTAATGACCTATTGTACGGCTTCCATTGAAACCATTAGAAGTTTGGTTCTAATGGTTTTCACCCCACACGAGTCAGTGCTTTATGGAATCAGCTTTTACAGCATGTACACCTCCAGTTCTTTTGGGGTTCGTCTCTACCAGGTTTATACATGTAGAAACTGAAACGTTTGGCCATTCCTATTTGCAAAATGACTCAAACTCAGTCTGACTGAATGAAGAACATCTGTCAACATCAGTTTTAGTGGTGTGTTCAGACCTGAAAGTTCAAAATTAGACCAGCATTTGATACATTTTCAGCTTATGCAGTTCAGTTTCAATCAGCACTGTGTCAAATGAACCAACCAAGCGCTAATAGAAAAACCTGGCCTTCTTCACAAAATGTAAACAAATATGAAGTGCCGTAAAACTTTAGTGGCTGTAAGATTGCTTTTTTTTAATATCTTTGACTTTGACCCAGAATGCTCAGTACTATAATTCGCTTCTTGGTTTTGGAGCTGTCTCCGGTCCACTTGCATTCACATATACAAATCGCACCAGAGTTCACTTGAGCCGAACCGAGACCTGGGTTTTTAGGCGGACCAGAGTTTGATTACGCATTCACACCTCCCCCAAATAAACTGGACATTCTAGAGAAACAAACTAAAGTTGGATTAAAGTGGATTAAAGAAGGCTGGTGTGAATGCAACCTTAGTCTTCCCACAGATTCTCGGTTGAATAAATTAGGTCGGTACTTTGACTGGGCCATTCTAACACAAGAATATGCTTTGATTTAAACCCTTCTGTTGTGATTCTCTGTAACATCCTCAAGATAATTTCCCAACTGATAGGTTTGCAGTACTGCCTAGTGCAGCTTCCTTATTCCCTCTGAAAATAGGCATTCCCACAACATCATGTTGCTGCCGCCATGTTTTGTCCTTTGAATCTTGCGTTTAGGATGATGTGCACTCTCAATTTTCTGATAAGCCTAGAAATATGTATGCAGGGCAACATTTTTAATTTATCATCTGACATAAGTACCTAATTCCGGATGTCTCATGCATCGCTTACACACAGCTTTAAATTTCTCTGCAAATTTGTATCTTGCCTGTGTTCCTTGAACCTCATGCAATAATATGATCAAACAAACCTCACAGCATCACTTTCCTTTAACTTTATACTTAGAGTATCTATGTAGGCCAAGCAAATAACATATCACAATAAAATCTCTTTGATATATGGTTGTATCATGACAAAATGTGTAAAAGTTCAAAGGTTTGATTTAAAAACTGTGTGTTGCTGTTTTTTTTTTATTCAGAAACAGAAACACACATACCAGGCAAGGACCAGAGGACACCTACTTTTCAAGTCCTGGTAAAAAAAAAATTATATTCTTGAACTCTCTTTTTTTTGCATTTAATTATATTTGTCTTTCCTCATTTGTTAACATGCAACCATCTCCCTGTGGCTTGCAGAGCAATTAAAACCACTAAAGACGTATGTGGATCCACATACGTACGAGGACCCCAACGTAGCCGTCCTCAAGTTTGCCACCGAAATCCACCCGAGCCACATAAGCAAACAAAAAGTCATCGGAGCTGGTGAGTGACAACCCTGTTGAGTTAATCTGCTGTGGGGCTTAGATTTAAAATCTTGAAAGGTCTGTCCATTTGCACACCCCCTCCGCGTCCCCCAAAATATTCCCTGTTTATACTGCACACCAGTATAAACAGCCTAACAGGCTAATGGGCGGTTTTTACTTTGCTGAGATTAGGATCTATCTGACTTTTTTTTTTCTTCTTCTTTTTTCTCACCCGACAAGCTGAGAGATCTTTTTGTTCTGCGGTTAACTCTTGGCGGTGACATCTTTATGTTTTGGCCCAAGATGACATGAACATTGCGCAACAGAAATGGCTGCAGACACACAGTTTTGAAAGAACATCACAACACCTTCCTGGGGCTTGTTTCAACGTTCCCGTTGAGGATACGTTCGTTCAAGTGCGACCACCTTTAGCCTTTGAACCAACAGTCCATTTGATCCCCCCTCCACCCCAGCTCCCACGACCAAATGTCCCTGTTCCTTCTCATGTGACAGCTGATTCCCATGCTCCCACACAACAGGTCGTCAACTATTTACACAATGTTGCTTCTCTCTTTCTTTCTTTCTTTTTCTCCCTCTCTCTCAACACCGAGCCAGAACACACCTTGGTGGGAGCGCCTCAGGCAAAACAGCCGCAGAGACTTCCTTATTTCTTTTTGTTGCTCTGCCAAGCCCTGTGGCTAGAAACTTAAGAGAACCCATCGCACCAATATATACACACACGTTAATTTCAAATATCTTTTCTAAATCAACTGTCCAAATTATGATTTAAAACAAAAAAAATGTCCACCTACAGGCGAGTTCGGTGAAGTTTACAGAGGCACCCTGAAAGCGCCTGGGAAGAAAGAGGTGGCGGTGGCGATAAAGACGCTGAAGCCCGGCTACACAGAGAAGCAGAGGCAGGATTTTCTGAGCGAAGCCTCCATCATGGGACAGTTTTCCCACCAGAACATCATCCGTCTGGAGGGAGTGGTGACCAAATGTGAGGCTTTTTCTCCACTTTTTTTTTTCTGCACATCTGTTATAGGTCAGTTTGGGCTTACAGTTTGTTCTGCTCCTGTGCAGTTAAACATGCGATGATCGTGACCGAATTCATGGAGAACGGAGCGCTGGATAGATACCTGAGAGTAAGACCAATATGTTTTCCATGGTTGTTTTTTTTTTGACATATTGTGATTTTTTTTCTCACGTTTTCTGAGAGTATTTACAGTAGTTATATATATTAAAAAAAATAATAATAATAA
Organism: Xiphophorus hellerii; assembly: GCF_003331165.1. Classification (NCBI taxonomy): domain Eukaryota; kingdom Metazoa; phylum Chordata; class Actinopteri; order Cyprinodontiformes; family Poeciliidae; genus Xiphophorus; species Xiphophorus hellerii. The sequence continues at coordinate 7,795,129 of NC_045672.1, read as the reverse complement.
TTCTCTAACTTATTTTTGCATCAGGACCATGACGGGGAGTTCTCGTCTCACCAGTTGGTGGGAATGCTGCGTGGCATCGCCGCAGGCATGAAGTACCTTTCTGAAATGAGCTACGTTCACCGTGACCTGGCTGCCCGCAACATCCTGGTCAACACAGCCCTGGAATGTAAAGTTTCGGACTTTGGCCTTTCCCGGGTGCTTGAGGACGATCCTGAGGGGACGTACACCACCAGCGTAAGTACCTGCTTTGATTTTCTAGGAGTTTTGAGGAGTAAAATTCACTTCAGTTTGGTGTCTTCTTTGTTCTTCATGATGATGTTTGTTAACAAATGTTTTCTAATAAATCTCTGAGGCTTGTAAATTATAAATAATTTGTTATTATTTATTATAAATAATAAAATAGTTGACTCCTGAGGGCAATCGGTTGCACAATTTATAGAACGTCACCATTCCAGTATTTTTGTGTTTCCATAATACAAACATCTGCTAGTGTACAAATCATGTAATTACTACAATAATGACATATAGTAACTACTATATATAATTGCTATACGTGTAGTAATTACATGCATTATTATATGCATAGTAATGCAGTACAAATTTGCCAATGTCAAATTTATTTATAAAGCACTTATGAAACTGTTGAAAGTGCTGTAAAGAAGTCAATAAATATACTGTAACAACTTTATCCCAATAAAAGGCAATTGAGTTCACAGCCAACATAACAAAAGAAAATACAAACAATCTCATTCAGCCATTTCAGCTTCAGAACAATGTCAGTGCAAAAAAGACTATAAGACCAAAAAAAACAAAAAACAGGACAAGCTCTTTGGCTGCTGGGTAACAGAGTTTAAAAGCCCAATTCTTGAAGGAATACAGGAGTTTGAGCATTGTAAATTGTGGTCACAGTGTGATAAATGTGAAAAGTTAGAGAGACACTGAGTTATGGTTTTTGCAAGCATTTACGTGGATCTTTTATTTTTTTTACTATCCTCTCTGACTCAATGGTTTTCCTTGAACAGGGAGGTAAGATCCCCATCCGCTGGACGGCCCCGGAGGCGATAGCCTACAGGAAGTTCACCTCGGCAAGCGATGTGTGGAGTTTCGGCATTGTCATGTGGGAGGTCATGGCGTTTGGGGAACGACCTTACTGGGACATGAGTAACCACGAGGTTAGTCTTCATTTCTCAACTGTTTTAGACAGGAGATCATTGGAAAAATTTAACAATTTACCAAAAAATAAATAAATAAATATTGTCTGCAGGTGATGAAGGCCATCAATGAGGCTTTCAGGCTGCCAGCACCCATGGACTGTCCGTCGGCCGTCTACCAGCTGATGCTTCAGTGCTGGCTTCAGGATCGCGCCAAGAGGCCGCGTTTCGGAGACATCGTCAGTCTGCTGGACAAGCTCCTGCGCAGCCCAGAGTCACTAAAGACCATCGCAGACTTTGATCCACGGTAAAAAAAAAAATAATTATACCAAGGAAACTGCCTTTAATAGATGCCTTTTCTGGTGATTATTCAATCTCGAGTGTATGAAGTTCTTTGAAACGAACTTCCTTGAAAAAACTACGAATTAGGAGTTTTAGTTTGTGATGAATATGAATAAGAAAATTGGGAATTTATGGAACTACATATTAAAATAAAATAGTAATACTGAAGTAGTCCAAATTGGGTGAGGCTGCAGAGTAAAAAAGTTAATACACGCTACACATGTCCCTTTTGTTTCTGATTCTGTGAATGAAAGCGTGTTTTGCCTACTGAGACAGAGCACAAACACCAAAGACAGTGAGAAAGAACAAAGAGATGTCATCCTCGTACCTTAATCACCTCTTACCGCGACTCCCTCGACCGGTTTTTCTGTTTTATCACCAGCTGGTTTCCTGCACAGTAATTACAGACCTCAGTCATCTGTCTCTTGTTGTGGGAAAGCATGTAAAGAATTATCATTAACGTTTAGATCTGCTCCCTCTCTTTTCCCAGGGTTTCCATCCGCCTGCCCAGCACCAGCGGCTCGGACGGCTCCCCCTTCAGGTCGGTGTCCGAGTGGCTCGAGTCCATCAAGATGAGCCAGTACAGCGAGAACTTCACCCGTGCCGGGGTCGTCACCATGGACCAGGTGCTGCAGATGAAGAATGAGTGAGTGCCGGTGTTGGTGACAACACGTCAACTTTAATATGGATTGTGTTCATTTTCTTGATGCGCATTAAAAAACAAAAAACAAATGATAAATTAAAAAAACAAACATAAAAACAGAAAGTAAGGTACTTAATATATTTGTATTTATTAGTTAAAACTACTGTATCTAACTTTAAAAAAAATACTTTTGAATATTTGTTTAAATTGTCATTACATTGCAACACTGTACTACAAGAAAAATTATTTACAAAAACAAAAGAGCTCCCAGTGCTCTCGCTGGCAGAAATACACCATCAGAAACAACCAATCAGAGCTAGGAGGAGGGTTTTAGTGCTGTCAATCACCTCCTTACCCCTTTGCTCTTTACTACTCTTTACTGAATAAAGTACTTCTATTCTATTCTATTCTAAGCTAAAGCTGGTTCACCACAACACAACCTGCCACAAATGCTAAGGCTAGCTAGCATATCCATTTATAACAGTGGATAAACTTTGTTTTCCACCATTAGCACATTGAGCAGCGTACAGGAGGTTGATTGACAGCGCTAAGACCCTCCTCCTGGCTCTGATTGGTTGTTTTTGACTGAATGGTGTATTTCTGCAGATCACAATAGTAGCTCCGGAGTTGGAAGAACTTTTCACAGATTATCTGTCTCATACCGTACTGCCACGACGTGGTGACATTTTAATAAATATGGAAAAAAAAACATATTTTTATAAAAGTTACATACTGGAGTTTTAAGGAATCTGATTAGCTTAATCAGTTAGGTGTGGTTAAGCTAACTGACTACAAAACAGTATTTTTAAACTGTTTGCAGCTTGAGAAAAATTTCTAATGGAAAATCTAACGGAGTGAAGGAGCGGTGGGCACATTTTGTGGTGGAGTTGTGGTTTCTGTTGCTCTTATTCAGCTGCGCCCTCTCCATTCTCATCCTGCCATCAGTCCAGACACACATAGGCCAGCACTTTTGCCGGAGCCCTTAAAAGCCACCAGTTTTGCTTGTCTGGGTCAGAAACCTTTTGTGACTTCTCCAACATTAAAGGAGAGCGGTGTAGACTACAGCCAAGTGGAAAAAGATCGACTTGAAGCTGAAATAGATGAAGCTGCTCCGAAAACCTAAAAGGAGATGGAAGAAGTGGGCTTGTGTGCCCCCTAAAGTTTTCACAGTGCAGTTTAAGGGAATTACACCTTCCATGATGTGTAGGAGTCCTGCAGGAGGCAATTTACCCAAACAGGCGCAACCGTTGGGGGGTTTAGGGGAGGGAGTCTATGGTAAAACACATAATTTAAGGTTCCTTTTGAAGAATAATGAAGGCCAGAGAGTTTCTAACCACATAGCTAAAAAGAAGCCACCTTTTTTTTTTGCCATTGCACATGCTTAGGTTTGTAACCATGAGAACAAGACAGGATGAGGTTTAAAAAAAAAATCCCAAACTGTGTTAGACAGAATGTAGGAGCACTGTAGAAAATCCCAGGACAAGTTTGACTCGTTTATAATTTTAGAGTTTCATGCTTGTCTTGTTCTAAGGTGGTCCTAATAGCAATTGTTTTCGTAAATTAGGCTTTTAATATGTCACATTTGATTAATTAATTACATAAAAAATGAAAAATTATCAAACAATTAATCACATTCTCTTTTTTTTCTCCACATAAATAAGTCGGAATGTTTAAATTGTTTTTCTGGTACGTCTGTAAATCTGACGTGCAAACGACATCCTCAAACGAAGCTGCTTTTCTTGGCCCAGAACTGGGTTAATTTTTGCTGCAAAAAATGATTTGATGGAACGTTACAAAGACTGCTGTTGTGGGCAAAAAGGAGTTAGCCTATTGGCTAAGCTATTCAATAAAATAGCATCTCAATGCAAAACATGTTGCAGTAAAATGACTTTAGGTTATTGCTGATGATAACTTTCCTGCAGTTGGTTAGTGACCGTGCTTACAAAATGCAAACCACTAGCTCACTGCTGCGCTAGCAGCTCCCAACCCACAGCGGAGCCTGCCGTAACTCGCAGAGGTTTGTTACCATGGCTACCGTTGACGTCAGTCACAGTTTTTCTGCAATGTTTTGTTGTTTCTACGTCATTATCGTAGCTGCAGCAAAATGGCAACCTTGAGCTTGTACGCACGGTGCAGGGGAAGGGTGTGAGCAGCATGTACACAGACGTGATTGACAGCGCCATCCTACTGGCTCTGATTGTCTGTGTTTTTCTGCAGATGGCTGTAGGTCCACATGGAGACAAATATGAAAACCTGTATTATTCTTACTCTTCTCAATAAGCAATAGTTGCTACCTCTTGTTGCTTTATCCTCCCAAAGCACCAGCAGGCAGTCCGGTCCATCACCCCCCAGCTGCGTAAAGAGCAGAAGATGTTCACCCCTTTTCCACTACACTTCTAATCAATATGCAGAAAGCCCATCCTGCCTTGCCTCGATTTTTAGTTAAAAATTTAGTTAAAGGTCCAGATAAACGTAACTCCTGAATTGCAGCCTGTCTTATTTCAAAATAGCAGTTCCAGGTAGAGCATCAAACTTCGAAACACTGAGCCTCACATCCCATACTCACAAAGTAATATCCAATTGGACAATACTTTGTGAAAAAATTAACTAAAAACATAAAAATGCTAAATCTTGTGAGATCTCGTGCCACGCAATTTTATTAAGCTCCAAACATACATGTAACCAACTCTCCTGATCCTCGTGAAGACGGCCGCACCACAGAGCCGAGACGAGCCCTTTTGAAGTGCTTGTCGTGCAGCATGGTGTGATTTTTTTGTTTCCATCTCGGGGCATCTGGTAGCACTCTCTGGAAACCACCAGTCATTTACGATCCACCCTCTGCTTCCCAGACAAAGTGATTCATGGTCAACGGGGAGAATCCTCGTTAAGTAATTAAAGCTGTAATTAAGGCTTTGACTCCAGGCTGGTGTTTATGCAGGGCTTTTGCAGGTTTCGCATGTGCGTTTTTTTTTTTTTTGCAAAGCGAAAGCCCCACCAACACTCATTTTATCGTGGAAGATGAGTTAAACCTTTGGCAGAGAGCGAACTTGGAATGCGCCCCACCTAGCTGGACCGATTTAAAAGCTCAACCTGAACGTGTTCAACTCTAGGCTGGCATTTCATCACTCTAAATGAGTCAGTGATTACTCCAAGACTTTGGGAGGCTGGAAGGATGCATGTGGAAACTGTTGGAACGAGGCCGGGGTGAAAATATGTGCGCAGCTCTTCCTCAACACCGTTCTGTCTCTCCTCCACAGGGATATTAAGAACATCGGCGTGCGACTGCCCGGCCATTTGAAGAGGATAGCTTACAGCATCCTGGGCTTGAAGGACCAGACCAGCACCTTGAGCGTGTTTGCTGTGTGAACCTCTGAATGAAAGGGATGTGAAATTGGACACAGGCAACCCTTTGAACTCCCAGGCTGAGCTGGAGCATTCTGCGGGGACGGCACCGAAACGGCAGAACCAGGAGAGAAATGTGCCAAGCTTTGGGCCAAATCAATCAGACTCATTTACTGTACCTTCTAGAGTTCCTCATTTTTTTGCCCACAGGGAAATGGAGCACATTCAACAGATGTGTAAAGTAGAACCTTTTGATATTTAAATAGCTATTTTTGTACTATAGTTGCCTTGAGTACGGAGACGATTCGTTGCTCATTCACCTTCGTCCGTTTTCCATCGCTGCTTCAGCTCTTATGAAATTGCACCCTGAGTTTGTTACAAATGAACATTGAGAACGTTTGTAAGGGCAGCAGATTCCAGTTAGAGTTCAGATTGCGGTGGCGATGTCTCTGAGTCTCTCACTGATTGACTCTCAGGAGGATGAAATGAGCTTGAGCTAGTCCAGATTTAGGGTAAAAACAAAAAACCAAAAAAAAAACAGGTTGTGAATGTTTCTGCTGGTCCTGTGCAGAAATGAAGCTATGATCTTATGGGTGGTGTTTATATACAAAAAACAAACAAAAAAAACAGGATGATTAGGTACTTTTTTTTTTTTTACAAAGCAAGTTTTCTTTTTTTTTAATTTCTCTTTCGCAATAAACTGTTACATAAAAACTACAAGAAAAACATTTTATTAGAATCATATAATGTAGCACTTGGACCAAGTCTCATATTTGTCATATGATTGTAAACATAAATGGGCATTCACAACCAAAAAACAGACAAACTATTTGTGTCCTCTGAACCATTTTGCCTCTTTTTGTCGGGATTTCGTGCAACAGACCAACACAGTGCTTTGTAGTGGAAGGCAAATATAAAAAAAAAAAAAACATTCCCACAGCATGACGCTGCCACCTACATGTTTCACAAGGAAATGTGTGTTTCGAGTGATAATTATTATTATCCTCCAACCTCACAAAGTTTTGTATCTAAGCCTGAAATGTTTTTTTTGCTGCCATATGGACCCGATAGTCCCTACTTTTACCTGATTACTGAGTTCCCTACATTGTTTGGGGATAAACTGTAAACAGCATTTTATATGACTATCTGGAAACAAGTGGTTTTGACTTGCCACACTTCCATTAAAGCAAGATTTTAATGTGTCTGGTAAAAGCTGTCATGTCGACAGATTCTCCTCTCTGGGAGTTGGACCTCTGCTGCAAATGGGTTTCCATCCCATTTTGTTTTATGACCTAATCTCGCTTTAAACCTGGCTCTAACTTCATCCCAGACCCGTTTGGTTTGGTCCGAGTCAAGTCAAGTTCATTTGTATTCCACATTTCAGCAACAAAGGCAGCTCAAAGTGCTTTCCACCGTAGAAACTTAAGTAGCTGATTATGAAACAGGCAATGAAACGTTACATTTTGTCAAATGTTATCATCCGAATCATGTAGCAAATATACATTAAACATACTAATGAATGTTCCAGTTATCATGGATCAGAGGCAGCTCTAAACAGGTCGGCTTTTAGCTTCGATGTAAAGGAGCTCTGTGCTGTTTAGGGTGCCGTTTCGAGACATCAGAAAAAAAATGGGCTCAAAAGGTTTAAAACGTTCCATTGTTCTTCCATTTTGCAATAATGTGCTACTTAGTGTTGGTCTGTCACGTAAAATCCCAGTCAAATACTTGTAATTTTGTGTTTGTAATTTGCAAAAATGTGAAAAAGTCCAAGGGTATTAATCGCAAGGCACTGCATATGAAAGTCAAGACTTTTTCGGAATTGAAACAAGCTGGAATTCTGCAACACTTGTCAAAAATAAGTGAGAGTCAAGAAAAATACTCAACAAAAAAACAACATCACCGCTGAGAGATCTTAGCTATAGTCTGTTTTGCAGTTTTACCATTTTGCAAGCGTCCTTATGAACATTCAACCATATTTTGAGTGAGTTATTTACAGATTTAAATGAAATGCTTTAAGAATGAGCTGCTTGACTCATTCCAGATGTTTAAAGAACTTTTTAAAGTGCCTGCTTGTGGAAGATGAACACCGGTCTGCCTACTTCTCTTTAAATAAAGCGACTCTTCTGTGTAGCAAGTAGTTTGTAGTTGAAACCCCCAGTGCTCTTAATCCATGACTGCAAATCTTGTGTGTTACTGATGTACACCTTCTTTTACTTGAATTTTTACCTTGTCGTTAAATGCGTGACTCTGTTGTAGCTCACAAACAAATTGGATTTTTGTTGTTGTTTGTTTTTTTAGTTTTTTTAAAGGATTTATTTTTTGTTAATATCTGGGTTTATTGGTTGGAGTTGCATTTTGTAAATTTTGTACAATATCCAGTATCAATCATATTTTCAGACTGCTTTTTTTTTGTGTGTGTGTGTGTTTTTGGTCTACGCTCATGACTTCCCAAAACTTCCTTCCTCTATGAGCAAACTCCTCCTTCCTTTTTGTCTGCTGTTTTATGCTGTATTTAATAGTGTATTTATTTTTGAACTGTTATTTATTTATCCTGATAAACACTGAGCTGGGTTTGTAATCGGAGGTTGCTCATTAAGCCTTAATTAAAAGAAAGAAAAACACAAAGCCATTTCCCTCTTTTTTTTTTCCATTTCTGATCTGTTCATGCCTGTGATTGGATTTTTGCCGAATAAATAAAGTCTTAAGCTGAATTCATCAAAGGCTGTTGTATAACTGTTTGACTGCAGGGCGGACTAAAGGCTTGTTTATTGTATTCACGGTGCCAGGATGTTTATGCTTCCACCTAGACTTGTCTGCAACACAGCTGATTTTAACTCGGAAGACGGAATCCGACGTAAACATACGAGTGCTTCGCTACATCCTGAAAATGAAACAATCTCACCATGCAGTCACACACAAGTCTCACCGCTGACAGACGACGTGTGCAGAGGCTCTGGCAGCAGCTGCTGTTGATGTTGTTGCAGCCAGTTTAAATGGCCTGATCTGAACAGCAAAATATTTCAATAAATAGCACTAAAAACATGTATTTCAATTTAGCATTCAAAATATAAGAGGAAGTGTATCATTTCAATGTCGGGAATATATTGATGACTAGGTGATTAGCGTGGATTTGCTGAGAAACTGATCTTTTTACTTTTAAAATGAGCAAAAAAAGAGATTTGCTCTTCAAAGCCCTTTAATGAAGTCTGGTACACACATACTACTTAAATTAGTACTTAATTTATTATTTTTAGTACTTAACAGGCAATCTTATAAAAACTTATATTTTGTCAAAATTTCATTTTGTCAGGGATTTTTTTTTTCTCATTGCTGTTTCATCGGTATTGTACTGCATAGAATATTGTTCAAAATAATTCATGAAACATGAGAGTTAAATACTTTAGAGATAAGATTTATTTTGAAAGGAAACCTAAATTCAGTTTTTATTTAATATATCAATAATGTGCAGCTTCCTTTACAAAACAATACACTCTGTGAAATGTTGCGGCTTTTATTTTGAAATATATCTTTAAGCCGTATTTTGAAAGGGCAACATAAATCCTGTTTTATGCAGAACTACCTTTTTAACAATAATAATAATAATAATTAATAATGTGGCACATACACTATTATAAGTCCAAATTAATCCTCACTGGTTGAGACCACTCAGAAATTTGAAATCCATTTACAATCAGTTATTATTTTTTTTTAAATCCTTGAGTTTACACAAAGTGTGAAATTCAAGGCCACATGAAGGAAGGTGTCAAGGAAGAGTATTTTGAAGTATAACGTGCTTGAAGTAAATCCGAAACAGATTTGTCGTGAAATCAGAGATAACTGTAGCCTCCTTAATAAAGAGATCCAGAGAATCTGATCTAGAGATGGATTCGTTTGCAAACTCTCTGACTCACCCTCGTCGTCATTGTGCTTCTTGTCCTGTCAGTATTTTCTTACCGGGTTCCCAGGCCTTTTAAAAACTGTTTCAGTGAGAAGCCCCTTTCAGAACTGGCAGATCTCCAGAACCGGTGACTAATTTAACTGGAACATTTTCAATTGTAAACCCAGCATATAAACAGGATTTATTTAAGGCGTTGTTTTCAGGTAAGGATGAGTCATGAAACATAAAGCCCGATGGTCTGTTGTGACTAATGCTGCTTTTTAATCTAATGGGTTAAAAGTCGTGCCGGAGCACATCGCAGCTATTTATTCTTATGTAAGATTATGTTTGCTCTTGTAGCAGCTACATGGGGATGTAAGGCGTTTATTTTCTAAATAATCCTAAAGGAATGCATCCGTTTGAGTGTGTGTGAATAGGAGACGGAAGGTTTTGAAAGAGGATTGCATTTTTTGCGTGCTGGGTTGGCTTTCCTTTCCTGTAAGATGAAGTCTTATCTGTTTCCTTCACTTCTTATTAAAATGACCAAGAAATGACTCAATTAGTTGTCATTCTGGCTGCAAAGATTAATTTAATTCATCCAAATAATCTACGACAAACTACTTCTTATCAGTTAGAAGCATTGCTCTCAAGTTTGCAGGAGAACAAATTTAAAACTATTGTCACAAAATTATATGTGCTCGAGCAATTTTTTTTCCTATATATCTCTGGCAGAGTGATGCTGCTTTAGCTTTTTTTTTTTTTTTTTTGCATGCTTCCAGCACACGGCTCACTGGATGGATGGATGGACTTTTTGTCACTGCAAGCTAATATTCACCGATATTTAGGCAAGTCAGAAATGCTGAATGTTGGAAACTGCTGATCACACTTACAATAAAGCAAAAATATTTTCCTTTTGTTATATGAGTGCATTTTCACAACATGCAATAAACAGGAAAAAGCTGCAGAAGTTAAGCATATGCTGGACAATGCAAGGAGATGTAAAGAGGACAAAAGATACGACTGTGGTTAAAATTTTATTTTGCTTTGAGAGAAATTAGGTTATGACATTTTATATGTAAGCAAAATGTTACTATGTCAGGCTATAGTTCTTTTTTAGCAGAGTAAAATTCAAAAGTATTTGGGAAATTTAATGTTGTGGCAACTCGTACACAACTCTCTGAAAAACACTGAAAAACCTAAAGTAAAGTTTACTCTGTCCGTTCTTGTGCAATATGTTGATCATGTCTAAGGTGCAATGATTCAAGAAAGAATTGGACCCAAAACTCAGACCAATACCCAGGAAGAGTGATAAGACGTTCACTGACAAGCTGCAGAATGTGCAATGTAATCGACAGGTTCTCCTTTACTCTCTAGCCAGGCTCTGCAGAGCAAACAAGAAGTTGAGTGGCTCGTTAAACAAACTGGGAACATTCCAGGAGCAGGAAGTAAGAGATAACCCAGGTGGTTTCCCAGGAACTCCTCCTCAGTAAATCGGACCACGAGAAACCTGCAACTTTGGACATCTTAACTGCAGAGGAAAACTAGATTGTCCATTTACCGGGGATGATTGTTTCACCCACAGGAAGACTCTACACATGGAAAACTGGAAATGATGGTGCAACTGCGTGGAAAAACTCTGGCAATGGGTTAAGACAAAGAGCAAAACACAGGAGAATCAATGATTATAATATCCACAATCCAAAATTCAATGGTCACAGAAAAAAAATCCAAGTCAGCAACACAGCAGGCAGACAAGGCAGAACAAACCCAGAATCTGAACGGCAATAATCAGGTACCGGGTAGATGAAGCAAAGTTTAGCTAGAAGTGATGGTCAGGATGCAGAAAACAGGTCAGGTGCACAATCACGAACATTGACTTGGAACCAGAGTTTAGATTTATGGCCTTAAATTCAGGCCAGAATTGTTTGCTTGATGGTCGGGTTGGGTTGGGTTGGGGCTTCTGTAGCAGGTTTAATAAGCCTGCAGTGCACACAGTACAGAGAAAAGCACACAAGAATGACCAACATAAAGTTGTGGCTAATCTAATTAACCTACTCATAGGTAGATTAAGTACTCCTTCACTTACTACTTACTATAAGTAGTGAGTGAAGGAGTGGACAGTTTAACCTGTTGAGAAAATAAAGAAAATAAGCAGGGTGCACTCAAACTGCAGTTACAACAAGCAACAAGATGGATCTGGAAGACGCTAAACAAAAAGCTAAAAGCAGGAGAAGTTACACTGCTTACTTAAATGGTGGTGTTAAAATGATATGTCAGGTTTATTTTGGGCCTGTAATTAAAGTTGATCAGTCAAGTCGGATCGGGATCAGAAACAATGCCAATGGGCTCAGGCCAGGTTGTGTTGGGTTGTTTTTAGACCCGATCTAAACTCTACTTGGATCTACTTCAGGTTTGAGACATGGGCGATGACAGCAGTGAGTGAGTCCAGAGCAGGAGTTTACATAGGCGGCAGCACAGAAGGCAGCAATCAGCGGCTAGCAGGAGTGGGAGGGGCAGAGCAAAGGTGCAACACAAAACACGACAGGAACAAGGAAGTCGTGTCATGGGGTAGGTATTTTTCTCATATCACTAAACCGCTGAAACACATGGAGGTTACGGGTCTTACTCCGAACCCCTGACAGGAATGCAGTATGTCAGCCAACACGTATAGCGTCCTCTGCTTCACTGGCACCGAGTTTAATTTCATATTTCAAGAATCACACCTGCTGGAAGGTCAGATAAAATGGAACCCCACAGGAATCCAGCAGGTTTGCACACGCCACGCGCTCCCCTCCCATCTTTACCTTGACTCAGTCTGCTGGTCTTATCTCCCAACCCCCTCCTCCCCCCTCCATGACCTCCTGACAGGGAAACCTCTGCTGCCTTGTGTTCTGAATAACCATCAACTTTGACAGATTGGTGCGAATTACACAGCCTCCAACGAATGTCTTTAGATAAGAGTGGCACACTACAAGGAGGATCGTCAATATGGAAGGATTGAACCAATCAGCTACGTGTTGCAAGGCAACGCGGCCTTCGCATGGGAACGTTTTGGATTTGCCACTGAGTGTCTTGTGAGCCTTTGTCCTTGACTTCCAGCTGGCAGTGTGTGTGTTCTTGCCTCTGCTTTGTTAAACCAATAGGACGCCCAGAAATAGTCCTGGCTTTATGTGGCGACTGTAAACTGAGAAAGCCTTCCACTATTTTCCATCTCCAACCATCCATTGCTCTTGATGTTTCGCAGCACGTGAATTTTTTTTTTTTTTTTTCACCCTCTTCTTCCGTCCACAATGGAAAAACAGGAGCAGCACAGTTTAACTGATGATTGGCCCTCTTAGGATTTATGCAAATCCCCATCCGAGTGCATCAAAGCGGAGTTTGGTTTTCGTCTGTGTCTTCGCCCTGTAATGGGATTATCCTTGCTCCACAAAGGCTCAATGTGTGGAAGTTTGCGTCTTGTCATTAGCACTGTAAATGACAGAGGAACACGGGGAGGCAGAGAGAAAGAGCAGGAGGAGAGATGGAAGCCTGTTGATGATGGTGGGAGTACAGAGAGAGAGGAGGGGGGGGGGGGGTTAGCTGGAGATTTGAGCCATACCAGAGCTTTACAGCAGGCCACAATAGCATGTGTGGTGATTGTGTTGAAGGCTTGGCGTCCGGGGCCAGCTTCCCCCTCTGTGGACCGTTGTATGTGGGGGCCCGCGGCTTTTCCCTCCTTCTTGTGGCCTGTTAGATGTCTTTGTTCCCCATGGCGGAGGCCGATTGAGAGAAGGAATAAGGGAAAAGGGAAAACATTACCACAGCATCGCTCGTGTATGACCTCTCTCTACACCCCTGCCCTTGGGTGTTTTTTTTTCCTCTTTTTTTTTTTTTTTTTTTACATGTTTTATTCTTTTCTATGTTATGTCCTTTTGGCAACCCTCAGTGTCACGCGCGAGTCTACGAACTGGCAACGCTCAGGAATCTACATCCTGGCTAATTTTAGCGTTGGGTTCCTGACCAGAAAACACATCCTCCAATTTCTGTCTATATCGGTCCTCCTGCTTGCGTCTTTCCGTTCCCGAGCCTGAGGCTTTTTCTTTCTTTCTTTTTTTTCACTTTCTTTCTTTTTTTTATTTTTTTATTTTTTTTGCAAATTATTCTGCGAACTCACTCTCTTCGGAGACCCTTCATTTTCTGAAGTTCACCGTGTTCTCGAGATGAGCCATGGCCTTTCTACGTCCTGACCTGAGAACCCGAGAGGCAGCCGAAAGCTCCTCTCCATGCCCTGGTCTGTAAAAAAAAAAAAAAAAAAGCAAAACAAACCGACCTCGTACTGCAATAAACTTCTCAAAATACTATAATAGGGAGGAAAAGAATCGTCCCAGCATCAGGCACTTCCCTCGGCCTGCTTGCCGAGAGCTGTTTGATGTCACCACAGACGACATGAGGGGGAGCGGAGAGCCGTAACACAAGCTGCTGTTGACACAAGCTTTGTCTCCCAGCAGACAGTTTGTATGTTTTAAAAGCGTCCGCCTAACTCGCTCCATGTTACTGCTGATGTCACCCGACGCTTTAAAAGTCCCACAGACTCCGCCACACAGGAGACGGCTCGCAGTGACGCTCAGGTTCTCCGGAGGCTTCGAGCAAGAAGATTATCGGAAAGAGCTTTACAAATGTTTACAACTCATCGGGAATGCGGTGTTGAGGAGATAAATGTGCAACAAGTTGAATTAAACTATTTAAGACAAAAAAATATTTCCCGTTGAAAATGAGAAATGTTCATATATGTAGCAAAAAGAAGGCACCTGAAGTTTTGAAAAAGGGGGGCTGAGTCTTCAAAATGGAAAACACAAGAGAACATTTAATTCAGGTGAGTCAAATGCAGGTGGATCAAGAAAATAATTGCTCACCTAAAGTTATTTAGATTGATCATTAAAAATTTGAAACAATTGGGAGCTTTGATCAGCAAGGCTGGACAACAGCAACACTTTTAGGCTCTGCGAGAATGATGGGAGGTTAAAAAAAAAATCTAGAAAGATTGCAGTTAGAGAAAACCAACCCATTTTCAGTACAGGTTTAAATAAATGCTGTGGATTAAAAGATACTCTTATCACACATTTACAGGTGGTGCTAAGAGTAAAATAATGTACATGTTTTGCTTCTACTAACTAAACACAGATTTGGATTTTATAGGGAAAAAGGAGAAAGATGAAAAACGAAATAGAACAAAAAAATAAAGCAAGCATAAGAAAAAAAATGGAAGAAATTAGTAAGAAAATTACACAAAAATAAAATCATTAGAAAACAAGGAAATGGGCAAAAAGAAACAAAGAAGAAAAGGAAAAAGGAAACAAAAACATTGGAAATCTTTGGCTACCTGATGGGATTTTTGCATGGCAGAATCACAACAACAACAAAAAGAAAAATGACAAATTATGCACATGGATTTTGTATTTTCTTTTACTTTGAACATTTTATGTTTCAACTGTAGCTGAAAAATAGAAAAACCAAAAAGAAAAAGGAACAAAGAAATAATTTACAAAAAGGAAAAAGTAAAACGAAACCAAAAGAGAAAAAAAAAAAAGGACAAAAGCTAAAACAAGGAAACCATTTAATCACACAACTCCCACAAAACAGACCTTTTGAAAGTCTTAATCTGATTTTTCAAACCCATCTTGTTTGTTGTTTTTTTTTTTGTAGGAAGATGTGTGAGTAAATGACAGACATTGAGAGGTCTGAAAGCTTGAGACATAATCCAAGACAGAAACGGCGCGCCAAAAATGTGTCAGAACTGAAAACAAAAGGAAAGACAGATCCTCCAGCAGCAGAGCAAAGATAACAAGGATAATGAAAACAAACATATCTCTATTTTACACTGAAATGTTTGAATACCGACTTGCTGGCTGAGATGGTTGAGTGACAACTTTTTGTCTGTCTAAACAGATCAGCAGCTCTACTCTGTTCCTGTGAGAAGTTCACCGCTCCAGTATTAAAACAAGAAGTCTTTGAGGAACAAAAGAAGTGAAAAAAAGAATTATTGTTGACCATTTGTGTGATTAATACCGGGGCTTTTGTCACTCACATAAAACACAAGCCCACTGCAGCCTTGATTCCCTTCCCACCCTCCTTTTTTCTTTTTTAGACATGTCACCACAAATGTCTGCGGCAGAAAGTGACTTTCTGCAGACGCTACCTAGCTCGCTGCTCTGGAACTGAGTCCAGGAAACGTGTGAATAGTCCATTGTGTGAGTAAAGCAGGTCGCGCTCTGGAGAGCTGACAGAGAGGGATTGAGCCTCCTGATGATGATGATGAAGTTCTTTACCGTCTGCCTTTGTTTTACTTTCCACTTTGTTTGTCAGGGAAGCATAAACATGTACAAAGAGAATAACAGTGATCATCATAGATGAATTGGTGGCCTCCGCCTCCAGGCTCAGTGCACCATAAACACAACTCCAATTTCCACAGCAACTAAATCCAGTTGTGAAAACACATTTTATTCGAAGATGATCCCCCCTGCATGCTGCTTGTATGAGCATGTAACTCGTCACAATGTCTTTTTCATGATTTTCTACATGTTTTCATGTGCAGGGGCAGAGTTAGTCTATTTGGGGCCTGGGGCAAACACCGTCAGGGGCCCATCGTTTCCACCAGTTCAAATTTTTTATTTATTTCTTTTTTTTGTTGAACTACATGATGTTTATACTCTGTATATTTATTTATTCACTCATTTTTATTTAATGAAAATAAATAATAAATGAACACATATGTTTGTTGACATAAACAAGTGTTTATGTCAACAAAAGTTTTCATTCAAGACATATGTACAGTACAGACCAAAAGTTTGGACACACCTTTCTAATTCAATGGGTTTTCTTTATTTTCATGACTATTTATAAGGCAAGAAATCCCACTTATTAACCTGACAGGACACACCTATGAAGTGAAAACCATTTCAGGTGACGACCTCTTGAAGCTCATCAAGAAAATGCAGAGTGTGTGCAAAGCAGTAATCACAGCAAAAGGTTGCTACTTTGAAGAAACTAGAATATAAGGAGTATTTTCAGTTGTTTTACACTTTTTTGTTTAGTGCATATTTCCACATGTGTTATTCATAGTTTTGATGCCTTCAGTGTGAAACTACAATGTCAATAGTCATGAAAATAAAGGAAACTCATTGAATTAAAAGGTGTGTCCAAACTTTTGGTCTGTACTGTATATGTACGCAAGAGTGAAGAATTAATAACGAATTTAAGAAATTGACTGGAAGTTCACTCTTGTCTTTTTTTTTTTGAACGGATCTTTGTGAACCATGTTTTAAGCTTCTTAGTATTTTTATTTATTTTTTATTTTTTTGCATTCCTCATGTTCACCTTGTTCTGCCCCTTGCAATAATGTACCATAATGTACAGTTTGTATGATAATAATAATAATAATACAAACTATACAAGTTTGATTATTAATTAATGATAATTATAATGATAATAATCATGATAAACCTTTGATAATAATCAAAGCGTATTTTAAAATGAAATAGTCTTTTTTATTTCAAATCTCTCAAAGAGATAAATTATTTGAAAATGTACTTAACTGTACTTACAACTTGGGCCGTGCCATTATTAATAATGAAAGAACAATGAATTCCTCTTTCCAGAATTTGTACCTGGTTCATCTTTTGTGTACCGGTTTCTGTCCCTTCATGCTAACTGCTGCACTTGACCGGCACGGCGGTTTGTTGAGGTCTTAAAGTTCGATTTGGGTATCCTTTTCCAGTTAAGAACATCATCGCCACTAACAGCGTTTGAGAACAGATCTGATGGAATCTGGGAGAGAGTGGCAAGTTTGAGCTTTAAGGAATCAAAGATAATTTGTTATTTTCCGACTGGGATGTATTTGAACACTCAGCTCTCCTTTGTACTTTTCAACTACAGCAACCCAAAGATCCACCCAGAGTCAGATGTGTGATTACTGAAGACTTCTTAGTGCTTTGATCATAAATGCTGCCTTTATACCATGTAACACCATAATGAGGTTTTCATCTATAATCACATTGCTCTTCCAAGGTTAGGCAATATATTACTTTGAAAAAACAAGGAATTCTGAAAAATTAAAATGAAAGTAGATGTTCATTGAGGGCAAACAATACAATTTCCTTTTTTTTTGTTTGTTTGTTTACCGTAGCTTGCTGTGTATTCTGCCTCTGGGTAGTTTTATCTGTTGCCTCAGCTCTTTTGACATAACAGTGTCTTGTTGCAGTTTAAGTTCAGCTTTACAGATTTTCTGGATTCCTCAGTGTAAGAGCAGAGACTTTGTACAAGCATGAAAAGTTACCAAGTTGGTCAAATTTAAATAAAGCTTTCTTCTAAAATTAAATCAAATTAAAGAGCAGTATAAATACACAAACTGCTGTAGATGTTAAGAGCCATTTTTGCTTCTTGCAAATTATGAGGAAACTTAAAGGGGTTGGGGCAGCTAATGTAAAATCACCTTGTGCCACACTTTCCCCACTCAGTTTCCAACAGACTAGTGGCAGCAGCAATTATCAATCACCTGGTGGAAATGTGAGCTAAACATAGGAACTACCTCTAAGTCCAACACTATTAAGAGTGGTTGTAAACGGCATAATGAGAAGCATTGTTGTGATGACGAGCTGAGGGCAGCGCGTCGGAAATGAGCAAGAGCTTCTTAAAGAGACAGAGGCCAAATTTCAAGGCATCAAGTAATGAAGATAAATTTCGTTGAAGTCATTTTTGATATATGGCGCATTTTTAATACAGCGGAAAGTAACATAGTTATTTGATTTTGCTATGTGGCTAAAAAAAAATACATAACACCACTTTTTCTAATGGCTCCTGACCTTTGACCTTCTCTCCAAACGTCCAGATTTGGACCTTTGAATATGACATTTGAGAGTTAAAAAAAAAAAAAAAAAGACCCAAAAGATTTTATTTACTTTGGAACCGTGCTTCGGCTTCAGTGTTAATGCCCCCAGATAAGATCTTGAAGTCAGAGCAGAATTTGAACACCTTACCTGCTCCACAAAAACAAAAGAAAACAACAACAACAAAATCACTCCCAGCCTTGTTTAATTTTTTTTTTAATCTCTTTCTCACAGCAGGCCGTGTCTCTTTCTCTACCGCTTTTATGGTTTCTTTCTTCTGCACAGCTATTCTTTGTTTTGCCCCCCCCGTCTGCCCTCAGTTTCCGCCTGCCTGCATATGTTTTGGAGGCCATTAATCGTCCCCTGCACAACATGCACCCCAGCAGATAATTACAGTCATTAAACCAATTAGGAAGCACATGGAGGGGAGGCCCTGAGGCCTCACACTCCTGTTCTTCTCCAACAGGACAGCCGAGGTGGTCCGCCGAAGCTCTGGCAAAGCCTTCAAAAAAGAGCAGGGAGTGAATTACTTCAGCCCAGCTTTGGATTAATGCAATTTCCTGTTGGTGTAGCCTTGAAAGACCTTGCCAACTTCGCTGCAGGCCAAGTAACCAGAGCCGTAGGGCAGCAGAAGTTCTGTCCCATTTTGAGAATTTGTTTTATTTTTATTTTTTTTCTCCGGGGCGTAGCAGCCACTGAGGTTGGTGTCATCAAAATATGCTCTTTTAAAAGTTAAAGAGGATACTTTGGGGCTACAAAAAAAAAAAAAAGAAATCCAAAGAGGCAGGAAAGGGAGGGAAGGGCGGTCAATCTGCAGACAGTGGTTTTCAGCAGAGCCAGTCTATCATGTGATTCAAAGCTAATATTATGGTTTCATTGTGCCTGACACAGTGGGCGTTCTGGCAGAGCAGGACCGTAGCACCGTTTACAGGCGATCATGGTTCCTTAGCTGTGAGGACAGATAAAAGTGGGACTTCCTGTCTTCGTCCACATGTGCAGTCAAACCAGGAGACTCTCACACTTCCCAAAAAACAACTGATGAAGCAGTTTTCTGATTAATAGAATGATAAACGTAGAGGCCTGCGCTTTTACACTCACTGTACTCTCTCAGTCTGGGAAAAACTACCAAGGAAGACTGTGTGCATTTTATTGCTTGCTTTTTATGTATTTTATTTTGTTTCTATCTCTCTCTTCTCATTATTTCCTCTTTTATCTTGTATTTATTCATTGTTATATTACTGCTACTTTTCTTCTTGTTTCAGCTTATAATGTCGTCACTTTCCTAAAATATTAACCCACGCCATTTTTTTTGCCAAGAGAGATTTTTTTTTGCCTGAATCATCTTTTGGAAAAAAAAAAAAGACTTAGTCCATTATAGATAAAAGACTGCATCTATAGAAAAGCGTCAATATTTTTATTTATTTATTGTTAAAAAGGAATAAAAACTGTTTTATTCATTTCAGTTAAAAAAAAAAAATAAATAAAAAAGGAAACAGTTTTCTGTTCTATCGCTGCGAAGCAGCACTTGATGCTGGCACATGTGATCTTCTGACTTCTTTCTGGTCGTAAACAGCGGGAGCCATGCAGGTGTCCTCTCCTGACTTACTGACGGCCTGTAAAAGTGGAACGCACACAGAAAGAAAAACATATTAAATACTTCATGCTGAGGGTTAGATCGTGGGACACGTGAGCCTAATGGGGCCCACCCGGCACTTTCGGCCCCGTCGATATGTGATTTTAGAAAATGGATATGAAATGCGATAGGTTCTTAGCCGCAAAGGTCACCCTTGGCCATGGGGAGGTAAAGTTTAAGTTTCTCCTCAATTAAATAAGGAAGCGAGATTCTCTAAAGCTTACTGACAGGTTGAGCCTTGTCAATGTAATCCGCAGACAAAAGAAATATAGAAATGACATTTCTGTGGCTTTAGTGGCTGTTTAATGGCTTTTCAGCACAAAATACTTTCCAAGCAGTTTGGTTAAGCCAGGATTAAATCTCCCCAGATAAAGAAACAAAAGCATCATGTTTGCTTTGGAGACATGTGTCTGCGTATCCACCGTTTATGTATGGAAACTCTTTCCCGCACTGCCTTGCGTACGTCTTCATAACCCTTGATGTCTTTCGCATTTTCTCACATTACAACTAAAAGCCGTATTTTCATGAGGTTTTATTTGATAGATTCAGGCAAAGTCCTGGATAGTTGTGGAGTGGAAGGGAAACGATCCACTCTTTACTTATTATTTCTTTTATATAAAACATTCAGAAAGTCAGGTTCATTTGCACTGCACAAGTCATAAAGGACGTCTCAGAAAAGATGGAGGAACAGGAATAGGAGATTCATAACAAACATGTCCAAAGAAGAAAAGTAAGAATGAGAAAAAAAAGATGTAAAATACCAAAAGCAAAGGCTGGCTGTGGGGTGTGCATGGTCTCCCAGTGACTGCATGGATTCTCTCTGGGTACTCTGGCTTCCTTCTACAGATAAAACAAGAAAACATCCATGTTTAGTTTTCACACTAAACATGCAGTCATGGTTGTTGTGATGGACTGCTGACCTCTTCAGGGTGCACACCCCGCCCCCACCAACAACTCTACAAAGACAAGCAGAAAAAGGAAAAACAGCAAGTAGAATAATAATAATAATAATAATAATAATAATAAACAGATGAAGTCATATTTGATCTAAGTAGGAAAGCGATAGTAAAAGTCCAATCTTCATTTAAGCCAACCTTTCCTGCCGGTCATGTTTTCAGGGTATTCCTTTGGGATCTGAGGAGTACAGGAACTTTTTTAAGTGTCAGGACAGAGTCCAGAGCTGCTTCATGAGCTCAGAGGAACAAATGGTTTTATAGCTGACCAGCAACTCTCGATGAGATTTTTAAATCTATACTTTTGCAAACAGAGAGCCTCCGCAGTAATTTAAAGACTGGTGTAATGCTATCCACTTTCCTTGTTTTGTTTTTCCCCCCCAGGAATCTGGCAGCAGCATTTTGAATGAACGGCAGATATTTAATTGATTCACATAAAGACCTGTATATTAACTATGCTGTAATAAGCTAACTACAAAAAAAAAAGAAGAAAAAAACAAACTATTTGTTATACACTTCACAAATCTGGCTTTAGATTAGTGATTAGGAGGATGACTGTGGTCAAAGATTGCAAAGAATATCAAAATTAAACAGATTTTTAGGTTTCTATTTAATTATTTTTATTTTATCTGGAGGTACTTTCTTAATTGTTTATATTGTTTTTAGATATTTTTATATTATTTTTGCTGTAACAACACAGTATCAATAAAGGACCATTCTATTCTATTCTACATGCAAAAGGATCATGAACTTGATGTGAGGATGCTTTTCTTCAGCTAATTGTTGTCAAAGATAAATCCATACATAAATTCAGAGTATGAGTGATGTGACATAGGAACCCTTCAAGAGGCGGAATAATGTATTTTTTAAGCCTATAGTGCCATTTCATAGCACAATCAAGTAATTATGTCACCTTGAGTTGTTATAAAAATGCAGTATATTTTATTTATTTATTTATTTGATATTGTGACAGACACACAATAACATAGACACACTGAGTAAGACAGTATTAGGAGGTGAAATAGTAATAATGGTATAAAATAATAAAACATGTTATTGGTAACATATGCAAAATCATAAATGTAAAGCAAATAAAAAAATGACAATAAAAAGCAAAACATATATTTGATATATCATGACTTAAAAGAAATTTGACTTCATAATTTAGCCACTTGAAATTGGGCCTCTGTGTCTTTAAGAAACTCCTGCTGTGTCTGAGACTCCATCCGTCATCACAACACTGTTTCTCTATTGACTCTTTAACAACGTTTTTACGAGTCACACTGAGAAGTAGCTCTTTAATGAGCTCAGCAGATGCGTAGATGTGTTTGCTAATTGCTGCTGGCTAGTCTGAAGGAGACACAGGCGGAACGGCGCTCTACGAGGCAGAAGCTCGGTAGTTTGGACACTGGGGGTCCGAGAAGGAGCTGCGGCTTGAAGGGTGCGGCTAGGTTCACCCAGGCGTTTTTTGGATAGCTGAATGGTTGCCACGGGAGACTAAAGGATTTCTCAATCATGCATGTTTTTGATGAGGGAATAACATTATAACATGACGCTTAAAAAAGTCGATTTCACATATGAGTATAGGATATCTGCCAAAGACATATTTCATATATGAGTTGATGCTGACTTTCGCACCAAAACAAAACAAACTGAACAGACCAAAAGCAACTGATTAAGGCCTGGCTGTGCATTACCCTCAATCAGCCGTCTTCCCAGGGCTGATTGCTGCTGACTGTACATTCTGCAGCTTCAGCGCAGCCAAACCCCGTAGAGGTAAATAATGATTCTCCTGGAGTAAGTACATTTTTGTCAGCTCCCGCTCACCAAAGGCAGCAGGTCTGTACAGGGAAATGTCAAGTAGGAAATTTAATGCATGGGTTGGGTCTATAAAAAGCACGGTGGTCTGTCAGCTTGACCTTGTTAACAACACAAAGTTTCTCCCTTCCAGAAAATTCGTTTCCATATTTTGTTTAGACTTGGCCGTCCCTACACAAACACAATATGGGGGAAAACTAAAGGTCCACAGAAGCCAGAGTAAACTTTGTTTGTGATAAGAAAATGGAGGTGATCACATTTGTTTTCCATCAAAACCTGACAGTCGAAGCGGAAAAAGAAAACCTCGTGCCTCGTGGAAACTTTGCTTCCAGCTCCTGGAGGACCACAGAGATGATTGTTGCTGAATGGTTGTGGCTTCCCACTGAGGAGCATCACAGACTAACGAGGATGCTGAACATTCCTCCCACTGCCTTTTTGGTCCTCGACGGAAAAAATACGACTGATGCAAAAAAAACAGCATCTGATCAATCTCAAGGTTTATTATACATGACGGGGGCTCTAAAATGACCAGAGACTGAGTCACACAGAACAAATTAAGAGCCATTTCAAAAGTGCACAGGGTGTTAGGACAGCGTGTCCATAAGACATGATTCGCTGACAGCACTATGATGGATTGTGCTGGTTTATTCAAGGTGAGAGGCAGGAGTAAACCCAGAGGAGGCTTGTGAACACTTCATTCTGAGTTTACTAAATTATTCATAAAACAATTTTCAAAGCAGTTTTAAGCAGTTTGTTCTTTGTAAGACTTCCTCCCCCCCCTAAAAGAAACCTAAACACTTCACTGAACTCCTTCAGAAATGTTTGTTCCAACCGTGACTGTAAAGGAAATCCATTTAAAAGTACAGTAACTCTCAGATGTCTTTAAAAGTGAATTTTATCAGAGCTGCACGGACAGCTCATGTTAAAGCTTCTACCAATCGAGAAAAGGCATCTATTCTTCAGTTAAACTGAAAACAAACACATTTACAAGAAGGAAAAATGTAAAAATGAAACAAACAAAAAAAAGGTGTAATGACCTGCTTGTGTGAGAACATCCTCGATCGAATGCTTTGTTGGATTCAACTTCCCCACACCAAAACTGGGCCAAAAGTTCGAAATGGGAGAAAAGAAATATCTAAAAACTTTGTCTCTGAAAAGTAGTTTCAAGCTAATTTTTTCAGTTTCAAAATTCTTTTTCAGTTTTGATTTTTCTTTTGAGCAAACTTTAAACCAGTGCCAGAGCATTTGCCCCTCTTCCTCTGGACAAAAAGTGCCCTTCTGATTTATATTTTTTGTTGTTGTTGTTTTTTCAAGTGGGACTTTCTAATTTCAACTTGACCTATTTTTATATTTGAGCACCAGCCTCTGAAAACATCTGTGCACGCCAGCGCATCAGGCCAAACCGTGACATGTTCTACCAGACGTTACCCTGGACAGGATGTTGTATATGAAACGCTGATCTTCCGGCACACAGCTCAGCTCTTTAATTTAAACATGCACCGACTGAATTTTCAGCATTTTTTTATTACGATTAGAAAAAATGTCTTCATTTAACAATTTGACTGTCCAGTTGACTGTTGTCACCGCGTCACAGTACTGAGAATGATTTATTTTATGCTCTTCTGCTGAGCAATTCCTTTGTACAATGAAACCTTTCGTGACTTATTTAGTTGTGGCTTTAGTGAAGGATGCAAATTTAAAGAAAATCTTGTTAGGACAGTAAAACTGTATTTGTGGTTCATCAGCTTCTCTGCAGTTAATAGAAGGTGTGAACTCAAACAGACTGAATCCTTAAAATGAATCAAGAAAACATCTAAAACCATATTGTTGCTTTTCAAAAATATATATTTCACACTTTTCATTTACTATCCAGGATAAATGTAGTTTTGAAAAACATTTCAAAATTATTTATTTTCTCCATAGCAAACAGTCATTTTGTTTACTTAACACTAATGGACCGCATGCACTTCTACCTTTCTACCAGCAGAGGTCAGACAGATCCTGAGCTTGTCCTGTCGTTCTGTCAATAAGAGGCGCTTCAGCATGAATCGCTGAGACAATGAACAGACTCAAAGACGGGATTTCACTGGAATGTTTCCAAGTCGCTTCAGATTTCCGTCATAACAATTAGGAAGGTTCTTTGATTTCATGCACAAGCAAGGGCATAGGGGTGACTCAGCATGTTCTGGGAGATTTTCCCATTAGTACAGAGAGATTTTTCCAGAGTTTCTTGATGGTTTTCCTGGTTTAGGACATATTAGGTTGGATTCTCCCTTTTTCTTTTCTTTTTTTTTGTCTTTTCAAAGTTTTCCCCAACGGAGTACAATGAATTTCTGGGGGGACCAGCTTTTCTTAGAGGTGCTCTAGTGTTTTGCAAGTGTGTACCTAGACTAGAGGTTTCACAAACACTCCAGGGATCATTGGTAGCCCACCATAAAGCGTTTTATATCTGTTTACTCTTTCCCATAATGTCTTCAAAGAGTCCCAGATGGCGACACATTTTCTGAGGGATTGCCACAGAGTGCTGATGAGGTCGTGGGGTTCGCTGAGGTTTCCAGGAACCGGAACGGCATCGCATCCGAAGCTGTGTTTACTGGTGCAAAGGGGGGAGAGAGGGCTGCTGAAAGACTTGTGAGCTCAAGGAAACCAAGAAAACATTTCATCTTTCACTTTGGTCGCAGGAAACTGAGAGCTCAGATTAATCTGCGTAGGTCAACAGAAATATCAAGCAGGTTGCCATCAGATAAACTAAATTAGCTGTGGAGAGTTTGGGCGTTTATTAATGTTTGCTGTGAGAATGATTTAATCAGATCTAATCTCTGTAATCACTACCAGTTTTTCCAAGGCCTTTTTCATTATTCCCTTCTGTGAGAATTTACACTTTTCTGTCATGATTCCAGCCCTTCAGCTTGACTGTGCTGATTACTCATTTCCCTCACCTGCTCTGAGCTGCTCCCTATTTAAACAGCTGCTTGTCACCAGCTCAGTGCGAGATCATCTGTTGCCACTGTCACAGCTTTCAAGCCTTGTTGTTTCATGATCCAAAGAGTTTTCTGGTTTCTGATTCTGCCTGTTTTTAGACCACAGATCTTTGCCTAATCCTTCTGCTGTTGAAAGTCCTGTTGCTGAACCCTGCCTGTCTCTGACCCTGCCTCCTGCCTTCTGGTTACTGGATTTTCATTGCCTGAGACCCTCCCGTGCATGACCCCGGACCGTTTCATGACTCAGCCTCTGGTTGGTGGATTTTGTCCCTGTCGTCTGTTTGTCCCCTGAGCCCCCCCTGACCTCCACTTGTCCATTTACCCTACCCTCCCCCGGCTGGACTCCTGACCTCTGTGGATCCCCCATCCCTGACTCCACCAGTGTGACCACACCCTTCTACACCAATTACTTTTGTAATAAAACTTTTGGTGAAACATCCTCTTGTTGTGGTTGCGTTTTGGGTTCTGGCTGATTCTGCTTTTAACATTACATTTTCTTCTGATTTCTGCTCTGGTTGAGAAATGGTCTCTGGCCTCGCTTAGAAAGGGAAATTAAACACACCGCTCACATCTTTTCAGTAAATTCCTTTAAATAAATAGGAATTTACTGTCTGAATGTCGACCAACTTCATCAACTCAGACCTCCAATATCTAACAAAATGTTTCCTTTCCGACTTGTCTGGCCAATTACTTTTGGCACAAGCTGCAGAAGCATGGATGCGGTTACCACGGCAACAGGATTTTCCTTCACCATGGAGGGAAAGGTGCTGTTGCTCAGTGTGAGGTCACCATCAGCTAAAACGCCAGGATAGGAACCACCAGAGCTGGGAGAGGAATACAGATTGTGTTGCATGTTGTATTAGATGGTACGTCACAATGTATTTGGTCCAGATTTAAGTCTAAAGTTGTTGGAGATCCACTTCTGTCTTCAATGCTGCTAACGTGACTGTATCAGCATCATCATGTAGTCATAACACTTTTAAGCTGCAAGTGAAAATTTGCTGACATGATAACAGTGTTGTATAGTAACGAAGTAAAAATACTTCACTACTTTACTTAAGTATATTTTGGAGTACTTCATACTTTCCTCGAGTATGAAAATTTTTGATGACTTTCACTTTTACTTCACTATATTTCCGAACTTAATTGCGTATTTTTACTCCGATACATTTTCAATGTGTGGTTTAGTTACTCGTTACAAAAAAGCGAGAGAGAGAAACGCAAGTGTTTTGACCCCACCTACTGATTAGCAAGTAGCAAGCAGGCTACCGAACAAAGTCGGTAGCCTGCTTGCCTGGGCTTGTTCATCACCACCAATAGGATACACCTGTTTCGCTTCTCCCATTAAACACAAAGCAAGTCTCGCAATCAGCAGCAGTCACATGGAGGAGGAGACGGAGACCACAACGACTGCAACTACGTCGGACACGGCTCCAGGGGAACCACCAGCTGGTGATGAGAGCCCATGGCCTTATTTAAACACAATATACTCTTTCGTGGGTGTTAAAGATTCGTCGTACCGCATGCAGTTTATGTTATTCCTGCCCGAAGATGTGGAAATTCTATCTTACAAAAACTCCCCGTCCAACTTGAAGAAACACATCGAGGTAACGTCTTATGAAATGGTTATAATCCTCCTGTTTCAGTAACTATAGCTTGGTCACTAGACACTACTGTATTGTGAAACGTTGACCATAAATGAACTTTGTTTGGTATTGTTTCAGTTCCACACGTGGTGTATTTAGCTTAGGCCTAATGTTGACTGTAGCAGGCTACCTAGGCTCCTCTGTTCAAGGGGGGACAGAAGCCATAGCGATAGCAATTTAGACTAAATTTAACGAATATAGGAAAGGCATGCAAGTTCAAAACCACAAACCATTAACATGTGCTACTCTTTAAAACTGGAACAATTTATTAGCAGGTTTAATTTTGCCTGCACTTGGTTGTGTACATTATTTTAAGTGCATTTGACAAGTTTACCAAAATATAAAAAAAGTCATTCAAACTGCATTTGCTTTGTTTTACTTTTTACTTGTACTTTTCATTACATTACTTGAGTACATCCATTTTTACAGTAATTTCCATACTTAAGTACAAGAAATTTCAGATACTTTAAGACTTTAACTCAAGTAACATTTCAGTCAGTGACTTGGACTTTTACCAAAGTCATATTTTGGAGAGGCACTTGTACTTTTACTTGACTCTGAGATTTCAGTACTTTATACAACACTGCATGATAAGAAGGTAAGCAATTTGGCAAGTAAAAGTCCTTGATGATGAAATAGATGTCAAGATGTCTATTTCTTCAATAGTCCGGCGAACTTAGGAGCAAACGTCTCAGGGGGCAGACAGAGAAAATGCATAAATTAAACCAAAACCTGATGCATCAACAGAAAGACCAACAGCAACTTCCTATTGAGCATACAAACTTTTTGGATCACGGCTGGACCAAAACAAAGAGCTTAGCTTGGACGATGACCAATACGGACAAAAGAAACAAAGATGTTCAAGAAAACAAACAAAACCCCTGGAGCATTTTTGCTGAGAAGATAATGAGCAGCACAGGGCAGAGGTGTGCTAATTAGCAATGTCGGACCAGATTAACCAGAAAGCAGGAAGCCACTTTTGAGACGAGGAACCTGGCTTGGCAAATATTGCGAGGACACAGAACGGCGTGGGGCACAACGTTTCATAGCACGAGGAAGAACATCAGGGTTAGAGGTGAGACAAATCTAGAAACAATTTACGTTAAAAAAAATTCCACAGAATGAATCCTTCTGCTTTGGAAAATAAGAAGTGGTTTCTTACACTGACGACAAAAAGCGATTGCAAGGAGGCACGTCTGGTGTAGTGAAGAACAAAACTGAAAAACAGGCAGACAGTGAATAGGAATGCACCTCCTTTTGTGTTTTTCTAAGTTGTTTTCTCCCCGACCGCATTTATAAAATAGTCCCAGGAGAAACCTGCAAGGACCAGAAACAGAACAATAGAGCTACATGTATGCAGGGACACCAAGCTGAGATATGAGTCTGCAGCACTGAGAGTAGAAATGCTTCTAAATTACTCAACAAAACACACACTTCATTGTTCGCTTCATCAAATCTTATATCGCAGTGGATACAATAGCTAAACTCGAGCAGTGAAATAATGTGTTGTTATTACTAACATGAATCCCTCAGAAAAGTAAAGGAAGAAGTCTCAACACAGCAGTGGAAGCAGAATGTGGAGATCTGACTCCTCCAGGGTGAAGCATGGTGGCGGTAGGGTCATGCTGGAGGGAGATTTTCTTTAGCAGCTTATCAGACTTGATGGGTGGGACTAAATACAGTCATAGAAAAACTGTGGGAGAAAGGCTTTTATTTCAAAATACGTAATGCAATTAATCTGGATTATGTAATTAACACTTTAAACTTTTTAGATAATTCACATGCACTAACGCCCAAACATCGACAGGCCTTGTAAACAAAAAAAGAAACAAAGACAACAAAAATATTTTACTTCAACTTGCATTTTTACTAGTCTAGTTCAAAACAAAAACAACAACAAATTAAAGTGAATATAAGACCAAGAACCAAAACCAAAACAAATCTTGAGAGCTACCAGAGCGTAAATAAAAGGCAAACCTTAAGATGATCAAAGTGACCTAGCAAATGTTTTATCGGCTGCTGAGCTTGGCATCCTTCATTTAGCCTTCTTCATGCCCTCGGCTCCCAGTGAGGTTGTGATGGATACAGTAGCATGGAGAGGGAGAACACAGTGGGAGGAGAACAGGAGGCAGAAGGGGAGGAGATTCGCACTCGTCAGCAAACAGGCACTCATGCTTTCTCCCCAATTTCCTCTCTCTCTCTCTTTCCCCCTCCTTCTCTCCCCACACTCTGTTAGTGTCACTCTCTCACCTCTTTCCTCCCATACAGAGAAGTCAGCCGGTGCATCAGTCTCCAGCTCATCCAGCGTTCGCTCCCCCTTCCTCCCCCGACTCAGCTGATACTTCTCCTGCCTCCACCGCATCTTTTCTCTCCTCCTTCTCCTCTTTTCCACTCTTCCTCCTCCTCCTTCTCCTCATCCACCATGGTGAACAGATAACCAGTTGGCCGCTGCTTGTCAGACCATGGGTGCCTGCCTCTGCAAAGGTCACAAAGGTCAGTGTCAGAGCCCACCTGTTTGTGTGTGAATGTGTGAGGATTTGCAGGACAAGTTGGTGGATTTAAACATGAGGACCGCAGGTGAAGTTGTACGTTAAGTTTGCGAGAGTTTTGCTGACACCCGACCGAGACGGAGGGTGTCAAGTTTGGCACGTCGGAGTTGACTCTGTTACGGGAGCGATTGCTTTGAAATCAGAAAAGCCTGCTCTATAACCAGCAGTCTGAAAAGCCATTATGTTCGGCCCCATGACAGCTTTTCTTTCTCAAAGCAATCTGTAGACTTGAGGGCAGCAGGTTGATGACTGAGGGAGAAAAACAGTGAGAGCCTCATCTGACTGTCATCCCAGATTTGTCAGGACTTGAAGATGTGACTCGAGTTGCAATTTTCTCTTGCAGGAAAAAAAAAAGGAGTGTTTTTTTACGGATCTCGAATGCTGCTCGACTGTAATGGTTGGGAACGTTTAAGAAGAAACAGGAGTAATGTAACCGTGTAATCCAGAGATGATCAAAATTTAAAGCTCGTTTGAGGTTTGAGGTGTTTTTGCCGCCTAACATTCAGGATTACAATCTGCGGCATTATTTTGGGGCGGATTTTGTGTTGCTAGCTGAAAGAAAAAAATTATAAAAAGACTAATGTTTTTATTAGAAAGCGCCCCTTTCAA
Source organism: Xiphophorus hellerii (assembly GCF_003331165.1). NCBI lineage: Eukaryota > Metazoa > Chordata > Actinopteri > Cyprinodontiformes > Poeciliidae > Xiphophorus > Xiphophorus hellerii. The sequence continues at coordinate 7,764,724 of NC_045672.1, read as the reverse complement.
ACAAGGTGGAAGGTATTGAGCGCAGATGCGCTTTGGAGGCAGGCAGCCAGGAGGCTGCAGACAGACAGATAAGAACAACACAGCAGGAGAAAGTGTGTGTGTGAGAGAGAGTGTCAGTCAGAGTGTGATTTAAATCTACAGAGACAAAGGATTGGTTGTGGAATAATGAAGGCGATTTCTTGACCTGCAGAATAAGGCTGCAGATCAGGGTGTGTGTGTGTGCGCGTGTCTCCATCAGTGTGTGACTGGAAGGGTATCACCTGGCTTTCCGTTGCTGCGGTGTTTCCATCGTGACAGCCGATTGTCTCGACGACATCACCCACCACCCCCTTCCCCGCCCCCACCCTCCTGGGAAACCCCAAGCATGCGTTTGTATTCCTGAAAGTGTGAAAAGTGTGTGTGTGTGTCTGCTGACCTTTTAAATGATGTCAATTCTCCATAGCACTGGCCGCCACTTCATTTCCTCTTGTCATTCAGATGAGCCTCATCACCATCAATTATGAAGCAAAGAGGCAGAGCGTGAACTGATGCAAAGCTAAATATGCAGAGGGGCCTCGGTTAAATGGCACTAAGGGGATTTAAAGCTCTCTCTCACACACACATAGAGCCTCTTCCATTATGTGTGAGCCTCACTTGACCCCTGGACTTGTATTATAAGTCTATCCAACACCAGTTATTTATTTGTGATTCCCCACAGAACTCCACCTACCATCATCATCACTGCACCAGACTGAGGAAGGTCAGTCGGCTCCCATCAAGGTACGACTTGTCTGTGCCTGCGTATGGCTAATATCACGCTTTGTTAGTGTTCACAAATGTACAAGTCTCGCTGTTTATCGCACGTCAGATCTAAAAGAAATTGATTTTATCCTAAGAATGAGTTATACTATTCAGATCAGCTCAAGACCAGATTTCTATTCCTTCACATGGTTTATTTTTATTATGTTTTTGTTTATTGATATCCCCATTAGCGTCAGCGCCCTGCTGCATCAGCTATTCTTCCTGGGATCAGTTTACATTAAAAAAAGACAGATTATGCTTACAAAAACCTCACATTACAGATGAAGTTTTAAAATAACACATTCTATTTCCCGTCGCTTTTAAAGGAAGGCACAGTCTTTAGTTTCAGACAGGAAAATGGACTCGCACCTCAGTTTAGCTTACAAAGGTTATTTTTGCTGCATATTCACCTTACTAACACTTCCTTTTGGGTACCACTGAAGGCAGCTCAGGCGCCACCAGTTTTAAATGAATAATTAAACAAGTAAGTAAATAAAATGTAGCCTCGGGCGTCACATTTTGGTTTTCCAGATCTCATGTAAACGTATGAAGGAAATTCTCTCTCATCGGCCGTTTGTCAGAAAAGAGAGGAGGACAGAGGCATTTAAGCTGTTTGGAGAGGGAGGAGGTTCCTAGCTACAATCAAAATGAACATGATCGCCAACCAATCAGAGAAGGGCAAACCTACTCTTGTCTAAAGGAAAAAAGAAAAAAAATCAATCTGTAATTAAAAAAAACACTGATTATGCTCTAATATAGAAATACAAATCCAGACCTTGCACTTTCTTAAAATCCTTGAAGTCTTTGCAGTCAGCTCAAGAACATTCAACCAGAGTTAATCATTTAGGAAAAGCATTTCATCTTTTTGTTCTGATTGCACCAACTCGGGTGTTGGGATCGCGCCTTCTGTCGTTAGCACCTGATTCAGGCTGAGTGCGAATGCCGAAGGACTTCTGGCTGTTAACTTCATTAACATTCCTGTTTGCCTGGAAGAAAATAACGCGGCAAATGTGTGGGTTGAATTGTGAAAAGGGAGGGGAGATGTGAATGTTCTTCTTGTGGCTCTTGTTTTCAATTACAAAGTTTGCTGTTGTTTTGTGCCGAATCCTAATTTCTCCTTTTACGCACAGAGTTATACACCTACACAGACCCTCGAGTCTCCGTAGCGATGTTGTCCTCCGTGGCTCGAGCTCGCAAACACGAACAAATCAGAGGCGACGTAGGGTTCAGGATCTTTCCCGAGGACGCATCAGTATGCACTGCGAAGAACCCATTTCACAGCTGCTTTACTTTGTGTCGATAAAAAAAAAAAACAGCGCAATTATGAAGTAGAGGGAAAATAATACATGATCTTCAAAGTTGAAGACCAAGAACTGCTCAACCGCTTTGCTGTGATGAAATGGCAAATAAAGCCCTGATGTGTGACTTTTCTTTGGAAGAGTGGTAAAAAGGCAAGTAAGAGCAGATGAGGCCAAAATTTTACTTCGTGGCTTGCATTCAAACTAAAATGATGGAAAACTATGGCTAACATCTGACCATGAACGCACCACCACTTTTTGTATTATGATGTGGGGTTGAATAAATTTTTTTTTCTGAAGAAATAGGGAAATTAGTCAGAGTTGATGGAAAGATGGAGGAAAAACCTCCATTCTTCCATAAACTCCAGACTAGGGCAGAAAAGAAAAGACAAGTATAGAGCTAAAATGGAAGGGTTAGAGCTATTGTTATAAGAATGGTCCATTTACAAAGCTACAAAGTCCAGACCTATATCCGTTCAGGAACATATAGTTCAACTTAAGAATGAATTCTTACAGCAATTTGAGTGAAGTTAAGCTATTTAGCAAAGAAGAAATAAAAAACATTTGATTCTCTAGGTGTGTGAAGCTGGAGGGAGAAAATCAATGCTTTGCCAATAACGATGGGCATTTATTGTATTGTTTATCACTTATCGTGATACATTTCTCATCATGATAATAATTCTGATTATTGTAGTCGTGAAAATTTCAATTCATTTTGTTAAAGAAAAACCCAAAACTGTTCTGGATGGTAATTTTTACTATTGTCTCCTATGTTTGTTCAATGAGAGCATTGATAAATACCAATACATTTGAAAATACTATTAACTGCAGTGACTGTATTTACAGTATTTGTGTTTGTAGGGATATGACTGAGATCACAGTCAGTTACTCAAAAAATAAACAAATAAATTGATATCACAATAAAACTACAAGTCCATATTTCTCACCTTTATTCGTCAAATCGCTCTTATAAAGATTTTATTCCAAATTCAGTTCAGGATGAAATGAATCAATTCAATGTTGAGAGCTAAACTCACAGCTCCAGCTTCAATTGTCTCTTATCAATTATATCATGTATAAATTTAGGTAAAAATGTCACTCAACAATTAGCATATTGATTAGCATATTAGCATAACATATCAATTTAATCCTGATTGGGTATTTGTAACCTCTGCTTTGCCAGCATATTTACTTTCCTATCTGTCTCTCTCTTGCCTCATGTGGTGCAGGATGGTCAGAATCCTTCCAACGGCACAGTGGCAGATAAGTCCAGTCGCTATGACATTGCAGAGCTGGCTACATCCTCTCTGATAGGTGAGAAACACAAAAACAAACATATCTGGTTCATGTTGTGCGCTGCCTTGTAAATCCATACCAGGGGAAGTAACCACAAGGGGTTGGAAATGCAATTTTCCTCCTTCCTTAATCTTTTTCTCTTACTCACCCAAACACCATCTTCAATTGGATCTTCTGTCTTTGCCTTTGTGTTTCTCTTCCTGATCTCATGTTATTACATCCTCTTCTTCCCCTTCCCCCTCCATGTATACAGCGCCTCTCGCCCTCCAGGAGGCTCGTTATTTTTGTTAATGTGTTACGCTTTGATGAACTTTTCCGAGCGGAAGCTCCTTTATTAGACTGACAGAGCAATAATCAGCGGCATAAAACCCTCATGAATAGGTTAGACGAGTACATCCAGGCGCACGGCTGAGAAGATGACAGATTCAATCCAATAAAGTGCATTTAAAAGGCTTTTTAACATTTACTCAGACATAATCAACCCTCACAAACTGCTGCTGCGCTTTCAGGTGAGGCGTGACGGCTGCTGTCAAACAACAACCGCGGAGCTTTAACACAAAACGACGATGTTAGTGTTTTCATGCACTTTCACTTTTATTCTACTCGCTATGCAAAGTCATTGTCTCATATGTGAAGAATTATTTCTACAACTTCAACTTTTCACATTATAACTGCAAACTTTCGTCCATTTCGTTGGGATTTTTTTATGAGAGTCCAAAGCAAAGTAAAACGTAACTGTAAATTGGAAGGACAGTGATGAATCTATAATTTTATTTTATTGGTAAAATCTGAGGAGGGTAAATGTTAATGTGAAGGCTTTCTATGAAAGAAAAGCCTCCACATGGCATGATGCTGCCACCGCCATGTTTCACAACAGGGATGGTGATATCACGTTTCCCTGATATGTTGCTCCTGTTTGTTGCTTTTCCAAGTCTGAATTCATCTGAGGGCATTTCTAATTTATTCCCCACATCGAGTTTTGCTATTAACTACATTTTACAAAGGTTTTTATTTTACAGGGTGTTTTTAGTTGTACTCGTATGGCTTTATTAGTTCAAATAATCAGTGTGTTACAATTAATATTAAATGTTTACCCACAAGCGTAAATGGGGTGTCGTCTTTGGAAGTCACATTTTAGTGTGAAGCAAAACCAGGCTCTAATATCTCCCACTATAAACGCTTCAAAGTCACATTCTGTCATGAAGCGGTGTGGTGTTGGTGGTGAGGCAGGCGCAGCGGACCCAGGTCAGATGAAAATGATGATTTTTAATTATAAATAAGTCCAGAAACACGGCAGCTCGCACAGAGACACACCGACGACGAACAGACTAGACATTGACGTAACATTGACGTTGACGAGGACCCGACGAAGAACAAAGAACACAGGTGGAGTTAAATACACGGGAGGGTAATCACAGAGACGAGACACACCTGGGAACAATCAAGGGGAGGACAGGACAATGAAGAGACGCAAGGACACAAAAAACTCTAAATGAACACAGAAAAACACAGATCCTGACAGTACCCCCCCCTCAAGGGCGGCTACCAGACGCCCACAAAACAAAAAAACACAACAAGGGTGGGCGGAGGGGCGCCGGACGGGGGGCCAGAGTCCAGAAAAAACATAAAACAACCCACCGTTGTGGGCGGAAACACAGGGAGGGCCAAGAGTCCAAAAACAACAAAAAACTACCCACAAGGTGGGCGGAGGCAAAGGAGGCAGGAACCACGGAGGTGGTCCGGCGGTCGTCCGCGGCGGCGGGAACCACGGAGGCGGTCCGGCGGCCGTCCGCGGCGCTGGAGGCGGGAACCACGGAGGCGGTCCGGCGGCCGTCCGCGGCGCTGGAGGCGGGAACCACGGAGGCGGTCCGGCGGCCGTCCGCGGCGCTGGAGGCGGGAACCACGGAGGCGGTCCGGCGGCCGTCCGCGGCGCTGGAGGTGGCGATGAGTCCCGGGGACCGCCCACAGACTGCGACGACGAGCCCCCCGAGGCAGGGTCTCTGGTGGAGCACAGGGGGTCTCGGTCGGAACGCTGGGGGTCTCGGTCTCGGGTGGAACGCAGGGAGTCTCGGTCTCGGGTGGAACGCAGGGAGTCTCGGTCTCGGGTGGAACGCAGGGAGTCTCGGTCTCGGGTGGAACGCTGGGAGTCTCGGTCTCGGGTGGAACGCTGGGAGTCTCGGTCTCGGGTGGAACGCAGAAGGTCAGGGTCTCAGGAGGAACGCAGAAGGTCAGGGTCTCAGGAGGAGCGCAGAAGGTCAGGGTCTCAGGAGGAACGCTGGGGGTCAGGGTCTCAGGAGGAACGCTGGGGGTCAGGGTCTCAGGAGGAACGCTGGGGGTCTGGGTCTCGGAAGGAACACTGGGAGTCTCGGAAGGAACACTGGGAGTCTCGGAAGGAACACTGGGAGTCTCGGAAGGTGCGCCGGCTGGAACGCCGGCTGATTCGGCCTCGGGTGCGCCGGCTGGAACGCCGGCTGATTCGGCCTCGGGTGCGCCGGCTGGAACGCCGGCTGATTCGGCCTCGGGTGCGCCGGCTGGAGGTGAGCCGGAGCGGAGCCTCGGGGCCGGCTGCGGGGGCGAGCCGGAGCGGAGCCTTGGAACCGGCCGCGGAGGCGAGCCGCAGCGAAGCCTTGGAACCGGCCGCGGAGGCGAGCCGCAGCGAAGCCTTGGAACCGGCCGCGGGGGCGAGCCGCAGCGAAGCCTTGGAACCGGCTGCGGGGGTGACAGCTCCGGAAGGCGACGAGGGGCCGGGTCCACCGGCGGCTCACGTCGCTGTCTCCGGGCTGACCGTGGAGGTGGCGGCTCCGGAAAGCGACGAGGGGCCGGGTCTGCCGGCGGCTCACGTCGCTGTCTCCGGGCAGACAGCGGGGGAGGTGTCTCCGGAAAGCGACGAGGGGCCGGCTCCACCGGCGGCTCAGGTCGCTGGCTTCCCGGACGGAGGTATCGACGGGGGCCATATCCGGGGGGTGCCAACACCAGTCTTGTCCCCCGGAATAGCTCCCGCTGCAGGTCGGCGAGGGCTTCGGTTAGCTCCGTCTCCTCCCTGCCAGATCTCCGCCTCCCTCCGCTCTGCCTTCTTGGAGGGAACCTAACTCCAGCTGGGTCCATTTCTTTAGCAGCCTCACCGTTCGGTATGGTCGGGTCCTTCTGTCGTGAAGCGGTGTGGTGTTGGTGGTGAGGCAGGCGCAGCGGACCCAGGTCAGATGAAAATGATGATTTTTAATTATAAATAAGTCCAGAAACACGGCAGCTCGCACAGAGACACACCGACGACGAACAGACTAGACATTGACGTAACATTGACGTAACATTGACGTTGACGAGGACCCGACGAAGAACAAAGAACACAGGTGGAGTTAAATACACGGGAGGGTAATCACAGAGACGAGACACACCTGGGAACAATCAAGGGGAGGACAGGACAATGAAGAGACGCAAGGACACAAAAAACTCTAAATGAACACAGAAAAACACAGATCCTGACACATTCGCCATTTAAGTTTGAGAATCTTGCTGGATTTTTTTTTTTCTGCATTTTAGTTTTCCTCATTTACGTAATTGTCTAAACCTCAAACAAACATGCCATCGCTTTTACACCCTTCGTCTTTTCCCCTCGAACATTAGATTGAATGCCAAAGTTGTGCAGGTGCAGCTTCTGCAGCAGGTTTTGTTTGTATGTAAACATATATCCACATAATGTAATATGCAACTAATTTTACAAATGGCCCATCTTGTAACTATTTCAGTTTACTTCATTGAACTTCTAACCTGTATTTACTGCAGTAGCTTTGATAAACGAGTCAGTAAAGACTTTTCCTAACAATAACTCTTTGTACAACCCCAACAGGTTGTACATTTTTGTACAACCTGTTGTCAAACAACATAACATAGCTGCTAAAAGCACACCGTAGAACCGTGGACTACAGTAGAACCAGACATTACCAGTCCCGATCAAAACCACATTTTTAAGTATAACTGTAATATTTAGCCTGTATGGTTGTAAAATATTAGTCGCTTGCTTACTTTCAGCCAAAACGGGTTCATGCCCCTACCATCACATTTTTAATTGCTGATTTTAAGAGATAAGAAGTGTTCTCACATTGCCATTTTCCTTCAGAGTAAATATTGTAATATTGTCAGAAATGTTATGTTGTCTTTCTTACAGTTACATTTTCATTTAGCAGTTTTTTTCCCCCCTGACGGTCCTGTACACTAGAACCTAACATAATTAACACCAATATTAACCTATAAATGATGACTGCATGGTGTCTGTAGTAGGATTATTTTTGTTAATGTGACATTTAATGCTGTCCTAGTGGAACAGGCTGAAGCCCAACATCGTCAAGCAATGGCCTAGTTAATGTAATTGTTGCTTTTGAGCTGGTTTACATCTCAGGCTGTGTGTCCGATAGTGTTTAGGATCCACTTAGTGATAATATTTGCTGAACACTTGATCGTATCAGATCAAGGCTGATTAAAAACCGTGACCTTCACAGCACTCGGCTCATGGCAGCTAAGCTAAATGAAATCAAATTCTCTTTAGACATTCTAGACAGCTTCTGACTGCAGTACTAGTGCGCCATATACAACCGCACACACAGAGAGACTCAGTTGCACAGCTTCGATCTTCTTTGAAGCTTTCTGGATAATGTTAGCTGGAAATATTAATAACATTGCTATTATTCATAATAATGTTTGAGCTGATATTGGTGATAATACAATCTCTGCATTTTAGGCAAAGCTTTAAAACCATCAAGTATTTATTTAATTTTTCTAGTTGTGCAGTGTGTTTTCTGAAAACAGGGAGAAAATATTGTTGTTTTTTACTTTGCCATTTATTTATAAGGCTTGTGAACCATTTGGGCAGCAGGATGCTGATACAAATATGTAACCTGTAGATATCAAGTTCTCTTTAAATATGTATCAAGGCATAAAAAGATTGATGAAAGTTCAGGTTAGAACATTTTAAATACATATATAGTGTTTACAACACTTTCTTTTCAACTGCATATAGCCATGGGGCTCATGAATGGTACATCGATTTCATTTCAATTTCAATTTCAAGACAGTTGGCAAAAAAAACTCATGACTTTAGTTTGGAACAAAATCACCAAACGTTGGCAATGTAGAAGCCGAAGAATCAGGCTGAATCTGAACTCATAAGGTAAAGATTTACATTCTGATTCATCCAGTTAAAAGGAGGAAGTAAGGATGAAGGTCTGAGCAGAGTATCTTGGAGGTCTAACAGACGGCTCCCACAAAATGCAATAAAAAAAGTATTTTCCTGTCAGTATTTGAATAGATGTTTTAATTTAGCTGCTGTGTTTTCCATCAGCACTGTAAATATGATGCACACTGACTTTTCCTAACAACTCTTTGTACAAGCGAGACGTGCAATACCACTGCACCACTGTCTCACTTTTCAAAACATAATCAGTCCGTGTTTTTCACTCTTGATGGTTTAACTCCACTACAATAGTGTAAATGTTATTTTGAGGACACGCCATTTACAACTCTATTCAAATCCTACAGGTCAGTCCACACTGACTCATTCTATGAAAAATGATGGCGGCCCTTGTGATCAAGGATTTTCATGAGCTTTAACGTGAACTGTTAGCAGGAGACTGTCGTCCAGAGGATGTGGCAGAGTAAGTCAAATACGTGATTGTCAAACTACTGGAGGTCAGAAGTTACGCTTACAGACCTGACCCTCGATTTTGACGACCAGCAGAAAAGATTAGGAACAGGAACCATGCACAAATCAAACACATTTTTAATTAATTATCTGCACCAGCTATTACAGGTTTGCATTTTGATGATTTAATGACATATTTGATACAATTTCTATTAAATACATTGAAATAAATAATTATTTGCTCAGTGGAACGTGTAATTAATGATTTAATTGTTTGTTTCATTTTGTCCCTCTTGACCCTCCATACACCAGACATAGGTTGCAAAATCGTTACTGCAAACGTAGCAGCACCATGTTCCCCGTTTAGCTATGAATTCCTCTCCACAGGACTCAATTTTCTTGAGAGTCGAACTAATTCTGCAGAGTTTCAACATGAGAGATTCATTTATCATTCATCATAAGCAGGCTCACACCAATCTGTCCTCTTGAGACTAAACTTTGGGGAAAATGACATATCTCTAACAACATAATGATGTAATAAGGTTTTTGTGAGGACTTCTCAACTATATTCTTATGAAACGGTTAACAAATAAGCAGATTATGCAGTGCTGTTGACGAAATACTAGATTTTTGAAAATTGCAGACACCTGCGAGCTGATTAGCGTCTTTCTAGTTCAGACGCTTGCAGTCATCAGGTGTTTGCAATCATCTGGCATCCATTAAGACGATGAGCACAGAGCACCGATATGCTTTGACATGTGGAAATGTTTGTTTTTGCTTCACTTCTTAGAGCATCTTCAAGTCTGTTTCCTGTCTATGAAACAAACAAAAACAAATGTAAAAAATGAGGAAAACGTGGGGGGCCTTTCTGGTGCGTTCACGTTGCCTGAACTGACGCAAGCAGATATTTTCCTCAATTTGTTTTCACTCAACACCCCTAACAGAGCCGTCGCCGTGTGAAAGCGGGGCGAGGCAGCTGTGGGTGACACAACGCGCGATAAAGCGTGCTGTGAAAGCTGCAGGTATTGAGCTCAAACGAAAATAAAGTGGCTGTGATGTTTATCTCAGCTTCCCAGCACCGAGGCAACCAGCCTCCTTTTTTTTAAGTTGCCTATTTCCTGCCATTACACTGCTGACATTTTTCCTCCCGTTTCCCCATCGATTCTTTTTTTTTCTTTTCTACATAATCAGTTCTGTCTCTTATTTGACCTTTTGTCTTTTCAACCTTTGCAATGTTTCCCCTCTGATATGGCTTTAATTTTCTCCTCTGAAATATGAGCAAGGCGTCCTGTCACGTTCACTTCCGCTCTTCATTTCCCCGAGACCTTTCTACCCTTGTCTCCTGTGATTACATGAAAGGATGGCTGCTTGTTGTTTTGTCCAGTGATTTCAGCAGGTCATGAATAACACATTAATGTCTGGGCTCCAGGAACACAGAGAGACTCACAGCTTGAATGCAAAGCTGAAGCAGATGATTCCTCTCGGATGTTTTACGTTGTAATTGAAAAAGCAATGACGACGCTTCCGTTATATTTGTTTCTTAATCTTGTAACGGTGATTCTTCTTGGAAATATTTTATGACATTTATTTCCTCTATGCAGAGAAAAGAAATGATGTGAACGAGTGACAAGGAAATAATTTGCTAGTCCAAAGGTTTTTTTTAAAAAAAAGGTACAAGAAAATAAAGCAGTTTTTTTTTCTTTTTTAGTGAACAACTCCTTCTACTCCTTCCGATGTAGAAAATCATAAAATATTGAGAAGGCAGAATTAGAAACCAGCCTGACACTTTGGGCAACAGTATCACTCAGCTAGCCTGCGTTCAGCGTATCCATGGTAACTGACTGGCTGTTGGATGGGCGCAGTTTCCACCATTTTTTTTATTCAGTTCACTGCACCATGTTGAGGTGGACATTTATTGTATTGCTTACTATTTATCAGTACCAATTTCTTTTCATGATGAGAATTTTGAATTATTGTTCTCACAATAAATTTGAATTAGTGATTAAAAAAAAATCTGTATTGTCAGGATTGTTATTTTTACTATTTTCTCATTAAGTTGGTTTGTTCGTTAAGGACATCAATAAATACCAATACATTTGAAAATATGACTAAATGCCATAACTGTGCAGCTTCGTGACACAAATCAGACCTTTTTTCTCCTAATAGAGAAGAATTTGTGTTTGTGGGGCTTTGGTTGCTGGGACACAGCAACACAGTTACCTAAAAAAGCAGCAATAAATAGTTATTATTGTCACTTTTATCAACATCGCAATAGTATCACAAAATATTACGACAAAGCTTTAGGTCCGTACTGCCCACCCTGATATAAATGTTGACTGACGGCCATATTTGGCAGCGTATTAGCAACCAGTTAGAGACACTGCTACACAGTTGGTCAGAAACAAACATACAATGTTTTCATTCTTGGTATACATACTAATTATGTGCTTACAGTGGTAAATATTTTTGTTTTGTTAAATAAACCTTAACAGAAATATTCTGTGGTGTTTCCATGCAGATTAGATTTGACCCCAGTTTGCAAATAAAAAATACACATAAATGGTAGCTGTCTAGACAAACATTTGTGTCTATTTGGTCTAAGATGTTTGTGACCTGTTAGTTTGACACGCACAAAATAAAAATCTGCCGACGAGTTGAGCTCGAACTGCACCAATAATCACACCCACCTACATCCACAAATGATGTATGAGATCAGACAAAATTGCATCGTGTTGCACAGAGATAAACATACGCATGTCCTTTCTGTAGCCCTGTTATATAACCCTGTTTGTTTGAACAAGTGTCAAAACGGCATCTGATTGAGAATGGATTCTAAATTGTAAAAAAATGGGCAAAAGTTTTGTTTTCACTTTTTTTTTATGTATTCACAATGCGTCTTATTCACACTTCATTTAGGAAACTGCTGCATTGTTTGTTTTTTGCCAGTCTTGTGTTAATATTTATCATGCTATGCCATTATTTTTTCCCCTCTAAATTGTCAATCTGAATAATGGTAAAATAAAAGTGAAATGAACATAGCATAACCCAACTGCAGCAGAAAACGTCTTCCCCTTCTGCTTTACCTCCCTCATCAAATTATCCACTTTGCTCCTCTTCTTGGCCAGCCTATCGTTTTATCTAATAAATGCTATGAAGATGAATTTCTTCTTCTCTTCCTCTCTTTGTTTAGGCTTGGTGGCCACGATAAAGGAGCACATCACCAAGCCCACAGCGATGGCCCAAGGGCGAGTCGCTCACTTGATCGAGTGGAAAGGTTGGGGTGGATGCGGCGAGGGTGGAGGAAACAGGGCCGGGTGGAGCGGAGGCTGGAGCAAAGGAGGCGGCGGATGGGGGGCCGCGGGGACGGAGCTGCAGGAGGATGAGCAGTTTTATTCCCAAATGACAGATGAAATCAAGGAGGCCCGATTCGCTGCAGGTGAAGCAAACAGATGGGTTTAATTTAGGTAAAACAAAAGGTGGTCAAGCAGAAAGGTGGTGGCGAGGGTTTGGGGGGAAATGGGGGCTCTGACCTCTCTGGCATTGTCTCTGTTTGATTACCCCAGGCCACATAGATCAATAACCCTAAGGGCTTCCAAGGACAGTGGCTTAAATCTAATGCGCTTATTGAATTTCCTCTAATTTGTGACGTCTGTCAGACCTTTTGAGAAACGACGAGGGGCGGTGACTCACGAGAAAACCGATAGAAAACATGTTTATGTTTTTGTTTCCCAGGCGTGGCGGAACAGTTCGCCCTGGCCGAGGCGGCGATGAGCATGTGGTCCATGAGCGACAACGTGGAGCAGCCGTCCACCAGCTCACAAGGTTGGTGAGTCACCACAGCTTTGAAGCCCTGAGACGTTTTATCAGGAGACCCTGCAAAGTTCACAGAATACAAATGAAGCAACAGATTAAAAAAAACAAACAATCGCAGGTCATTTCTTCTCTAATGGCTTTGGCTGATTACAATCACAAGCGCGTTATTTGAAGGCTTCCATTTTCTCTAATAGATTTTTGAGTGAAAAGATTTTCACATGGATCGGAGGGTGAAAGAGTCTTTAAAAGCATAACTGGGTTTAAAGTTTGAATGGAATTGTGATTCTATAAATAACATTCACGACCTTCCAGTTTGACACGCTGCAGAGCGAACACGAACCACACCAGCTGAAAATGTAACAAGCGTTGCTGTTTTGGACTCCAGTTGAATCTCCACTGGACTATCTGGTGTGAAAAAAACGCTTAGAGCCTTTTATGGGTTCTGCTTTTGGAGCAACTTTTGTTAGGTAGGCTGCTCCTGCATGGGACCCTTCACCACTCTTCCATGTTTTCTCTGCAGTTCACTGAAAACAACACCTTCTTTTAAAAAAACTAATTAATTACTTAAACTTTACCTGGTGTTAAAATTTGTTTGATCTGAAACATTGAAGTGTAAAAAAAAAAAAAAAGCAAATTTTTCAGCGCACTGTAATGATGATGAAATTCAGCCAATGCCACAGGAAAGATGACTCGTTTTGATGGCTGTGCTGAGTTTGTATTTATTCTCATTACTCAAAGTGCCGTGCGACGAAGCGGTTCAAAGCGGTGCTTCTCACGCAAGCAATTTTACTTGCAAATGCAAATCATTTGAACAACCTGAGAAGCTCCAGCTGGGATTGTTTTCACCACTTATTTAATTTTTTGGATTTCTTTTTTGACCGACTCACTGACATTGCCGTCGTTTTTCAGCCGCAGAGGGCCACTTCTTGTCCAAGTATTTGCTCGACGGAGGGAGCGTCGGCGTGCCCCAGCACCTGTACAGCATTCACACCCAGACTTGCGGCGACAGCGACGCAACCAGCCTGATTCACCCGCCGCTGGCCAACTCGACGCTTCCCCCGGCACCCGGCGCTCAGCGGGACGCCGACCGTCCCTTTGAGGACCGGAGCATGGCGACGGCGGAAGCCGCCGTCCGCCACGTCGACAGCAGCTCTCTGTCTGAAGACGACGTTTTTTACAACTAGGCTTGGGAACAAAAGACGCCGGTCACCGCAGTGGAAACGTCCAGGAGACTCAGCGAGGTCCCGAGCCTCGTCCACCAGCAATGATTGTTCTGTAAGACATTTCTAGAAGCGAAACTCTTCGAAATGCTTCAAACGGAAGGATTTAAAGGCCTGACTATAAATACTGTTTTTTACATCGTGTGAATGTACAGTTTAAATGTGACATTTTAGTTTTTTATTCCATGTAGAAAACAACTGGAGCTGAGCTGTAAAGAGTCGCTGTAAATATGTTGTTATAAAGCGTTGGTTTTAACATATATGGGGCAAATATGGCTGCTTGGTTTTGTTGGTCATTTTATTTCTCCTGAATTCAGTTTAGTTCAGTTCATTTATATAGTGCCAATTCACAACAAATGTCACTACAAAAGCATTAAAAAAATTACTTTAATCACACACAGATTCCGATCCCAGTTATCAAAAATTACAGTATCTAAGAAAATCCAACAAATTGCATCGAGTCATTGACTTTACAGCAATCCCTCACGCTGAGCATGCATGTAGCAACAATGGAGAGGAAAATTCCCCTTTAACAGGAAGAAACCGCCAGCAGAATCAGAGCTGCTGCGGCTTACAAAAGACAGAGAAGAGATGCACGAGAAACAGAAGAACTTTATGTAGGATTATTTTCAATGTTCATGAAAGTAAAAAGATAATATAGCAGGGGAGGGAGAACAATGAGTTCAGTCCTCACTGTGAAGGACTAAAGAGCTGACCTTGACTAAGTGAGAATAACAGAAAAAAAGAAAAATCTGTCCTCTTAAGATTTCTCAACTGGAAAAAAAAGTCCTCCATCCAATTATCTGTCTGAGTCAGAAACATGATTAGCTATAATTCACACTTTTCCTTCTGAAAGCCCCCAGGTGCAGCGAGGAGAAACGGCAAGGTTTAGGAAATACAGCGAGGGAGGAAAGGAGCCGCTCACGCGTCATTGGTTTGTGTTTCTGTACGTACGTCAGCAACCCTGCGTGTTACAGAGAGACAGAGAGAAAGAAAACGAGAGGGGGACGCTGAAAGGAGCGGTTGGTGCGACCTGTCATCGTAATCTTTCGAGGGACGTCTTTACAAAATGACGCTGTGCTGCGCATCATGGCTGCTTCCCCCCTGTTGTTTGAGATCAGACGGTCGATGCACTTGAACAAATGGTTTCCAGTGACTCACCACAGCCCTTCAGCAAAGTACAGAAGTAATGATGGTCTATTTCCCCTCTGCATCATAACGTGGGGTTATTTAGGTAGCAGACATGACACTGAGAGGCAAAGGAAATATGTGCATGAAAAATATTTTGGGAAAACATTGTAAAAAAGTTTTAAACCATCGTTAGCATTTTTTTTAAATTCAGATGAGAAATTTTCCTGAAATCTTTAAAGTACTTTTGATCAACAACTTTTCCAGGCATCTTGTGGATTTTCATCATTTTCCACAGACTCATCTACAGACTGCTCGAATGTCGCTGGATCGGTTCAGAGTTGGAAAAGCTCATCTTATCGCGAAGGCAAGTAGGATGTTACCTCACAGACTGAAACATCTCTAAAATAATATGAGGCCTCTGCGCCCTCACAGCCACGTTCAGCCAAATAGACAGAGAGGAAGAGTCCACAGCAGAGCACACCTCTGTCTTTCACACCGCTCTGTCATGTTACAGCCAAGTCCTTCAGTGTATTTCATTGGGATTTTATGCAAGATACCAACGCAAATAGCACATAATTGTGAGAAAGAATATATATAATATACTTTATTTAAAAAATGCTCTGTTATGCGCTGTTCCATCACACAAATGGAGTCTCACTCACCAAACACCGAGTGAGACTTGGTTATCAGAAGAAGAAAACAGCACAGAGTTCATTGTGGCAACTGGTGAATAAGCTACTGAAATAGCCTTAGTGTTCACATCTGCTAAACATTATCACCGTGTGCAAACGTATTTATCTCATTACCATGTCAAACAGCACAGATCGCTGAATGATGTGCGCTCTCTCGTTTCTGGACCCATCACCACTGATTATAATTAAAGGCAAAAAAAAAAGCTTTAATGAATATTTACCGTCGGAGTCGACGGTTAATTACAGTTTTGTTGATGTGCAAACATCGTTACACTTGGGGAATGAAGAAGTGATAGCCTTATCGGATGTGGGCTTTGCCGCATGCTAATCGGAGAGAGATGGTATTCATGTGGGGTTACATTTTATGACAGGAAGTGCTGATCGCTGCTTAGATTTCCTTGGCCAAGCCCTCCAAAATTAGTTTCATCTGAAAAAAGAGAGAGAGAGAGAGTCGCAAAACCTTGAGCAACTGTTTGCTCCCTGATGATCAATGTATCAGAGGTCAGAGTATTTGTGGGGAACAGTAAAAATTCACATATTCCTCAGTAGTTCGTACCTCTGACCATGTGATCTGTCCCACCAGCTTTCCTCTCTCAGCCACAAATATGGTCTGAGTTGGAGCAACGCTCAGCATGTTGTAGGCCTGAAATAGAAGAAAAAGAAACTACAGATTTAAAAAAAAAAAAAAAAGTTGTTTGCATCATCATTTTCTGCTTATGAGAAAGGAATAAATCTACTGGTGCGTAGAAATGTGTTGGTATTCCTCGTAGCACCTTGTGAAAACCTTACACATACATTTTTAATTGTTGTACCACAGTTTTGCAGTAAAAAGAAAATCCAACCCATAAATTTAGTCCATATGTAATAAAAAGAATCCTTGTTAAGAAATACAATTTCTTAAGTTTTTTGTGGTTTAAAGAGTTTGCATGTTCTCCCGGCACATGGGGGAACAAATTAAAAACTATTTTAAATTTAATGTTTACTTTTTGTAAGCTTCTTGAAAAATCCTTTTTATCTTTCTGTTTACCAGGATCATAAGCATGACCCTAATCAGCCAGTCTTTCTTCTTTTTTTTAACCTCTGATCACTAGACTGGATTTTGTGGACATCATGTTATGATGTCATAACACGATGGAGTCAGCAAGAAAACAAAGAAAAAAACCTTAACAGGATATCAAACGCCATAGAAATGCTTCCATGGCCACCTTGGTCCCGAAGACCAAACCTAACAGACAACCTGTGATTTTAAGCTGTCCATCTGTAAGGACCCTGCAAAGGGAAGACTGCAAAGGTGCTGAGGGTTTTTCTTTAAGGCCAGTATTTCTTAATATTTCTTTCCCTCCCCCCCAAAGAGGAGAAATTGTTTAACTTATTAACGAGTGTGTCTGTGTTTCAGGTTAGTGTTTTATGATTTTAACAGTGTTTCCGATGACAGACATTCACTCTAAAAAATATCAAGACTATATTGTCCTTTTCCTCACGGATTTCAGACTAAAAGGAGGTTGTTTTCATCCATCCAGCTCCTGAATACGATTACTCATCTTTGTGTCATGCTGCTGGTCCTCGGAGTCCAGAGGAAAATGCGTGCCCCGTGCTAAAAGCTGCGCTGAGCTCTATCAATCTGCTGCTTAGTGCCCTGCTGTGCAAAGATGTTTCTGTTGCTCAAAGCCAGCTGCCTGCCTGGACCGAAACATGAAATGCTGCAAAAAACCCGCAGATTCTGGGAATGATTCTCAGAAGGCTCGCTTTGAGTCCCAGAGAAGATATATGAGCATAAATGAAAAACTGTGAGCAGTTCTATCAGGAGCAATGGGCAAAACTACTACAACTTATTGTGAGAAATGTGAAGAATACCCACAATGTCTGATTCAAGTGATAGAGTGACTTATAGTTTTGGTTTTAGTGACGGGGACAAAAACATGGCTGTACTACACACTCGAACAACCAAAGCTTTGAGGAAACGAGGAAGATGCCGCTTGCATTATGTACTTTCTCTATCCTCTGCTGCATTATAGCAATTTTCTGCTGTATGCACAGTCTCCATAAATGACTTGTTTTTGCTGTGTCTGTAGCCTCGCACTTTTATTCAAATGGCCTACATACGCTGAGTTTTTCATTTTGTTGTCTAAATCTGCAGTAAGTGTTCACGCGAACTCACGTCCCACAGTTCCAGCCAGTCTGCAACGTTAAAAATAGAAATGCAAACGCATTTTGTTTCTTGGCTTGATAAACGTGAACAATACTTGAAATCATGAGACGAACTGAAGAAGTCATTTAAAACGCATCCTGGTCATTTGTCACCATCTGATCACCAATCTGGGCCAGTCAAGGATCAGATCGACTAATTTTATGGTGCGTAGCGGCTGTTCAGAAGACGCCTAGCAGAGACTTCTGGTCTTCTTCCACACAGCCGTTACTCAGTCTGTCCTATTCACATCCAGTGTGTGGTTCTGCTCAGACACAAACCATGACAGGACCAGACTGCAACAAGGAATTGGGTCTGAAGAGACGATCATCTGGGCTGACAATCCCCCCCTTCCAGGATTTGCACGGGACCCTACACATCCTGGACACAAACTGTTTGGATTTATACCTTTTGATCAGAGCCAGGGATCGCTATTTGCTAAAACAAACCACGATAGGGACTGTTTCTTCGCTAAATTTGTCTCTGCGATAAGCACTTACGAGTCCCAGAGTACACAGATTGATAATACAACACTCAACACTCTTCTTTAGTAAGAAAACTGTGCATATATACATATTTATGGGAAGAAAAAAAAATGTTTTTTTTGTATATTTTGTTTATTTCTACTGCAAATGTCTTTGCACACTTGAAATAAGACAAAGCTAACTTACAAGACTCTTCTTGTAAGTCTTTTAGGAGCTTGATTTTAGTCAGTAATTTGTTAATATTGATAAAAATGCACTGGTTCCACTGGCAGATTTCTCCACTCATTACAAAATATTTTGCTAATGCTAAATGTGAAATGATCTGCCAGTGAAACTAATGCTTTTTATTGTTGACTTAAAATAAACTCCTGTGCCTTGCTGATAATTTACGTTTAAGTCAGTTTTGTCTACTTGAGTGTACTAAGATATTTGCACTAGAAACTTGACAAAAATACTTGGTAAGATTTTGTGTTTTTGTAGTGTGGAATCTCAGACTCGGTCTGAAGTTGATTTAGTGTGTTATGAATCTCCTTACCTCCTGCACTGTGTTGTGAGGCGACAACACGACTGAGTTTGGATGTATGCTGCAAACCTCGTCCAGTCGTCCCTCAATGCCCTGCGCAAAAGCAAAAATCATCCAATTTGTGAAGTAGGATTCAGCCTCAGCTGTTCTCACTGACCTCTCAAAAGTCTCTTTTCATATATTCTTAAACTTAATCCTTGACCAAAGCTGTGGCGCAATCATTTGATAAGCAGCATTTACTTGTGAATAGATGTTGCCTTCAGATGGATGAGCTGTAATAAAATGAGTTTTTACATCAGACTCTCTGCAGCCCGGTCTGTACATCACGCTTCCGTCCTCCTTTTTTTTTCCACCCAAGGGGATTTCAAAGACAAGGATTGCTTTCTAAACAGCTTTCTCCGCGCTTTGCAGCAATCCCTGCGTTTGTGTGCACCCGTTTACCTGAGTCTGACAGCGATGCAGGAACAGCAGCAGCTCCGACCGCAGAACGGAGCCCAGAAAAACCTGCGACTCTGACAAAAACAAAGCAGAACCAAAAAAGGTAACATTTTCTTCATAGGTGGTGTAAAAGTAAGGCAATCAGTATTTTGATGGATCAAAAGTTCCAGACATGAAAATTGCCCCATTTGATTGCTGCTGAGAGGCTCAGAAGTCTATTTTCACAAAATTGTCTTCCCTGTGAGGACTTTCACTCCGCTGAACTGCTTCAGCCAATCTCGCAGAGTAATAATGACTTTCACATCACTTTCTAAAGAACGTTGTAGATTTTGTGTATGTAAGCCACCACACTTCTCCTGTCTTTGCTTTCTGTGGGTGTGGTCTGAGTCAGTAGAGTGTGTGTATATCTACAGCTCTTTGCGTACCGTGTGTGTCCACCACAGGGATTCGTGCTTCACTGCTGTTGCTGACAGCAGACTGAACCTCTGCTGGCCCAGCCGCTTTCTGAAGCTGCACTGAGTTCACCCCCAGAACCTGCCCCAGTGGTGCGGACGGAAGCCTAAAAGGACACAAATTACATAAAACCTCAGACAAAACCATCTAGGGATGCTACAAGTGTACAATCAGACAGGAAAACTGAATATGTCTTCCAACAGTTGATTTTACTGAATTCAGATATTGACACAATTCAGTTGTAACAGCATACAGTATAACATATCTTATATTACATATTTATGTTTTCTTTTTTCCTTAAATAAAGAATAATGTGTAGAAAAAATAAGACAAATAGAGGAACGGGGGCCAGGGTAGGATTAAGAGTAAGTTTATACTTCTGCATGCCTCCTTTTCAAACAATTTGTTATTAAAAAAATTATACTATTTTTCAATGGTATTTGATTTGTGAATATGTTTGGAATAAATAAATAAATTAAATTGCACTCCATTTTTTCTGTAAATTTTAGGTTAGAGCCCTTTATCTATCTATCTATCTATCTATCTAGCTATCTAGCTAGCTAGCTAGCTAGCTATCTACTTTTATATAAATAGATAATAATAATTAATATATTATTAATCATTGAAGATGTGAAAATAAATTCTTACTGTGAAATACATTTATTATTTCTTTTATTACAAAAGTTTGCTCTTTAAAGAAACTATTGTTCAGTGGTTTCTGCAGTGGTACAAACTGACTGAAATTATCTACAAAGTTTCATAATGTTTGTGGTCTTATCTGGTTAATTAAAGTCCAATTTCATTTTGAAATTGCTTATTCAATTTTAACTATCCATTTAGAGAGTGGCTCTTTTGAAACCAATAAAAGTGCTCTTTCAAAGCAGATTTATTGCAAAAATAATTTAGTTTATAACAATGTGTGACTGTTGGTTTTACAGAATCAACTTTTTTTATAACTTAGTTTGCTATTCATTGATTAATTGCTGAGAGACATGCTGGGACTTTGAGAGAACACATTTGGGAACATTTTATTCAATAGTAATGTCTGAACAAATGGCATTTTTATTATTACTTATCTCTCCTTCAGTTAACAGAAATGATCAACCGTTGGAGGTTTGTTCAAAAAGAAAATATTTTGGAGTTTGTCATTAAATGAAAATGAAAAAGCAAGCATGCATTACTACTAATACTACTACTACTACTACTAGTAATAATAATAATTAGTATTATAATAACTATAATAATAATTATTATTATTTATAGGTGTCTTTCTCGGCATTCAAGGACAAAATACATAAAATCAATTAAAAAATACAATAATAAAATAATCGCTTTACCTATGTGAAAGTCAGAGCACCTATCCTTTCACAGGCAGTAATAAACAACACACCTGCTGGCGTCAATCTAAAACATTTTGAAAGCATTTGCTGTTAGTAAAGTCTGAAAATAATGTAAAAACAAATTAAACAAATCTCCACCTCAACCTCTCCTCAGCCAATAATCCAGATTCTAATTGGCTCTCAAAGTTTAGAATTGAGGTAATTATGGTTAAATTTGTCATTATTGAATAATTTCCCCTCTGGTTCTCCTTACTGTGGACACGCCTTCTTCAATGAGGGCAGGTGAGGGAGCTTCTTACTGATAGAAAGCCCATCGTAGAAAGACGGGAGGTTCCTAGAGCGTGCCAGGGCGTTGGCCAGCAGAGTGGACAGGAGGGCAGGGACAGCGTGGGTGAACTGCCCTGTTAACTCCATGGCCAGCAGAGCCGGGGACAGCGTGTGGGTGACAGCACCAGAGTAGGCAGCTGCACCTGCGAGGCAGAAGCAATGATCAAATGAACTGCTTATCAATGTTCAATGCAGCTTCCGCACGAGTATGGCAAGTTTTGTGTTGAACTGTTGGCTACAGCATAAAATAATGCATGCAATTTTATGCATCCCGATATAAAATCCATTTAAGTCTAAAAACATACAAATATAGAGGATAAATTAGACTGTTCAAATCTGTTGATCTAATTTTTAAATCTGCTTGAAGCAGATGAATCAGAAGATATATTTAACATGTTGCAGACTGTTAAATATACAACATTAAGAATGGAAATGAACATACTTAATGATTGGCTGACTGTCTTGGGTTGAAAGCTCAATACTTTATACACAGCCTTGGCAATAATTCTTGGCCACTTTGACTATGTTTGTCAAACTAACAAGCATATTTTTATACTGGTGAATAATAGTGGATCAAAAGAATTGACCCCCCTTAATGAGTAAGTTTGGATTTTTCTTAACTGATCTTCTGGGAGCTTGTTATAGGCAATCATTTCCATGGCTGTTAAAGGAAGATGTCACATCGTACTTGTTAAAAATGTAATCAGTCCTCAGAGTGGTGGAAGCTAACAAGGCTGCTGTAGTCATGCTGTCAGACTCATAAGAGGCTGAAGTGCAAAGTCGGCTGATGTTACAGAATGATACAGTCTAAGTATCTTGGTAGATTCCACCTTAATGAGGATTTATTTACATTCCAAAAAACTCACAGTGTTATGACATTTTTCTTCTACAGGTAAGAGAACTATTATTGATAACATCTCAGAAAATAATATAAAAAAATAAATAAAAGTCGTACAGACAGACAGATAGATTGATCTTCATCTGGCTTTTTTTCTGATTTCTTCTTAGCGACATTAAAAATGTTTGTTTTTCATTGGCTAATATTTACTAAATTATCACATACTACTACTTTTGTCCATTTCTAGTTATTTCAGTGACAACTGTGGGTTTCTCAGTCAAAAACAGAGAGGTAGCAACAATTTTGTCCACACATGTTTATCAGGAGCAAAGAAATATAGATGATATCGTTTTCTACCTGCAAGAGCATAGCCTCCAGGATTTACAGATGTCCACCGTTGTCCTAAAATATCTCTACCAGCGGTAATGTAGGCGACTCCCTCACCAAACAGACGACCCAAAGTTGCACCTGAGGAAGAACAAAAAAGCTCTCTGAGTTTTTACACACACAGAATATCTGGTGAGTTTGCACTCACCAGTTCCTGGTATCAACATAAACCAAGATTTTCAAAAGTTTGTTTCAAATTCCATTTTATAACTCAGACTACACTTAGTTCCAAAATCAGCTGCATTTTTAAAGGTTTTCTGTCATTTTTACAGGAGTCAGTGGACTTTTCTCTGGCTGTATTAGACACAAATTAATACAGATTCATCCCTCCCCCACCTGTTGCTGCACGCTTCCAGTCAGAAGGTTAGGAGGCTTCATTCAGATATAAAGGCTTCTTAGTCTAACAACATGTCATCCCCTTTCAAACATTACGGCCAAAAGTGTCTTTTTTTTCCTTTTTTTTAATCAAAAGATGATTTAAGCAAAAAAAAAAAAAAATAAAATAAAATCTCTTTGGCAAAAAATGACATAGGCCAATAAGACCACTTTACAATAAGGCTCCCCTTCTTAATCTCTAAAGCCTTTATCAATCACAAATAATTTATTATGCTTTAATTAAGGATGAGAAGGAGAAAAAAATCTTCCTGTTTCTTGCCAGACAGTGAATCAAGACTGTTCACATATATATCTTATCTAGAGTTGTAATTCTAAACATATTACACAAATTTGGAAGCACAATTAACATTTATAAGCATATGTTTCTAGCATATAGTTTCCTTCTCACGCTCAATTAATGCATAATTAATAGTCACTAATGGTTTTTGTAGAGCTTATAGATAAACGGATAACATATCTGCAAACTCTTTAGAGGAGCCTTATTGTAAAATGGTGCCCATTATTGTAGGAAGGTGACAATAAGCATTTGAAAATTACTGCTGATTTCGTAGCTGTTTCTGCTCTACATTTTGCTTCATTTCAGAATCACAATTTCATGTTGATGCAGTGACGCAAGTATTTCCACTCAAGGTTGTCGTACTGTGAGGATCTCAGTCTTGATTGGACTGCCAAACTTAAATTTAAACATGACCCATTTTTTTGTGGAGCTTGAACATCTTATTTAGGTTGTGTCCCGTAACTCACCATAGACAAACACAGGCATGAAGTATCCCGCTGGCAGAGGCAGTGTGCAGGCCAGGACCAACATCCACATCTCCGAATCAACAACAGAGGAACAAGACGGTTAAATCCTTTCAGCTCTGCTGATGCCTGCGCCGATGACGAGTCACTCGCAACTTGCACGAGTGGAAGTGTGTGTGCCAACTCAGTTTTTGCTCTCATGAATACTGAATCTGTCTCATTTCCATTTGGATGCAGTATGAAGGAGACCGTAGTAAACAAATCCCAAACGAACTGCACTCAAGTGTGTGTTGAATGTATGATTGAGAGGGCGTCTGAAATTCCTCAAAAGGAACAAATTTCTACATTTGAAACATTTCCTTTGCATGAATGCATGAAAAAGAGTGAGTAAAATCACTCCTTGCATCCGCAGCAATGGCGTCTAAATATTACATGTCAGACAACATTTCTGCCTGAAAGGTTAAAATGGCTTTTGTTTGCGTTTTCTATTGTGAAAATGTTAATGCCTTTATGCCTTTGAGGAGTTGGAAGGCTGGTAGAAAAGAGCAGATCCATAATTGACCTTTAAATTATTTGTACCTTCATGAGCAGAAAGAAAGCCAAGGGCAGGAAAATGGGGGCGCCTGACGAGCCCCAATCCAGCGTTCCCAGCTCCAGTCGCACAGATGCATTGTGGGACTGAGAGCTCCATTGTCTGCTGTCCAGGAGGGAAGTGAGGAGCTGCTTTGTGGTGCACTGATACACAGATAAGTGACATTTAGATTACAGTCTGGCCTCGACCAAAGCTGGTGTGAAACAAACAAACCCATAAGCATTTTTCCCTGAGATTTTTTTGGGGTGTAAACTAAAATTAATTTGGGGCGCATCCACCACAGATCAGCTGCTTCATGCTGTCCATGTTCAAAAGATTATACATTACACAAACACCCGTTATTGATCATTTCCGAAAATGTTTTACAAATGAAAATCTGAGAAGAGAGGGATGCACATGTATTCAGCCCGCTTCACCCTTTAAAATCCAATTGTCACCATGAGTCACCTATTAGTAAATAGGATCCACTCGTGTGCGTTTTCACCTCATTGAAACTCCAGCTGGTCAGAAGTTTGTTAGAGAACAAACTGGAAATGGAAAGAGTCACGAAGGCCAAGGAACACATTTGGTGAGGAGGCTGAATAAATATGTACCCCACACTTTCATCTGTAAAACAAACTTAAAAAGCACGTATCTTTCTCTAGGTATAGAAAAATCAAAGAATACCTATTTTAAACAATTTACCCATAACAAACAATAGATCCAGCTCATTGATTGTGTGACTCAGCTTTTAAATGCTTTTGACTCTCACCTTAGAGGCCAGGTATTGACCTGCAGAGTGGGGAAACGTCAGCGATGCCAGAAAGAAAACAACAAGACCAGAGTACAGACCCTTCCTGCAAAGAGGTTTTCACACAACACAGATATTTGGTCCTTTTTTTTTTCAACCGTGAATCGTTTAGACGCTCTGTGTGTTCTAGGAAAGGAGTTAGTTGATGAAAAATAAATTAATAGTGTCATTATGATGCTTTTAAAAGACGCTGCAGGTGACTCATCGCTGCCTCACAGCCACATTGTAAAGAAGACTCACTCTGTTGTCAGCATCGTAGAGAAGACCCGATTCGTTTTGGTGAACTTCAGGATCCGGCGGTGGCAGAAGAGGTAGCAGCAGCTCACAGCCCCGCACAGCAGCCTGTTTTCAGACAGCGACAGCCCAGAATGAGAAACCTGGGAGTCATTTTCATTCAGGCAGCAGACGATGATCGGAAGTCATTAGACCTGGGGAAGGGTTGCAGAGGAGGCCAGGAAATGATATAAAAGAGAAAGGGGGGGAAAAAAAACTAGAACTGCTAATTAAAACTGAAGGAAAGCACAGAGGACCTTACTCTCCGTGCGACTGATATTAATATTAAAATCAAATGTCAGTTTTTATTAGGCAGCCAAAGACAAATTGAGGTTTTGTTTAGCTAAGCAGAAGCTGTCATAGTCAACTAACCCCAGCAAAGCAAACAGCAGCGTCTCCAGTGGGAAGAAAGGTGAAGCGGTGGGGAAATTGGTTTTGAACAACGCCTGAAGAGTCTCTGCAGACACAAAGCAAATCGGAATCAAAAGTCGGGGAAAGACCTAATATTCACTCACATTATTGCACTGATGTTTTAATGAAATTTACAGTTAGCCCAAATGTATTGGATAGTTTTTTTTCCAGCTAATTGACACTGCAAGTTATTTGATTATTTACAACACTGCCGACAAGTGAACATGTTAAAGTGTTACATTTACCTTGTTCTTTGAAATAGGTGACTTTTCTGGTCTCCGTTAAAGGAATAGTTTTGAATTTTTGAGGTTCAGTTGAGAGGTTAGTTGGGTTGTAACTAGTAACATTTACTCAGTGATATTTACTTGAATAACATTTTGGAAAAATGTGCTCTACTAAATACATTTTACCACGCTGTACCATTTACATTTACTTGAGTAACATAAGTACTACTCACTTCAGCCAAATTTCTGGTTTCCTTGCCCACTGTGAGTAACTTCACATCATAAACAATATTGTTTTGTTCAAAAACTCACCAGACATACACACACACCTACAGTTTTTTTTTAGTTTCCTACTGAAAGAAATAGTTGTTTTTTGTTTGTTTTTTTGTAATTATATGTCGTTTATGTTAATTATTTCATTTTTGATCCTTAAAATACATTCAAACATACCGGCACATACATACAAAAACATTTCCATTTAACTGGTCCATCTGATGGTGCATTTCTTAAATATTAAATGGTTGATGTTTTTGATTGTTGACTCAGTTGCCTATTTGCCAAATACTCTTGAGTAAATTCTTGGATGTCTACGCTTTACTTTTACTTGAGCAAAAAATATGCTCAAGTAGTGCTACTCTTACTTGAGTACAATTTTTGGATGCTACCCACCTGGTTGTCGGTAATGTCTTAAATAATACAATTATACATTCAGAGTATAAACATAAACTGCAAAATGTACTGGTTTAATGAAACACCCCAGGCAACTGGGGCATTTTTCCCCACTTGCCTCGACTCCTTTTTCTTTCCAGTTTAAATTAACTTTTTACAGTACTGCTTTGCATTCGTTCTTTGTGTGATCCCTCCATTGTTTCACCAGTTTGCTTCCTGCGGTTCTTTCTTTCCTTTCCCCAGCAATTATACGTTCATTTTTCCTCATTAAATACACCTTCACAATGATTCAATGATACACCTTCTGCTTGCACTTGGACCGTATTCAGTAGCACAATGTAACATGACTGAAAACATATCGCTTTCTACTTCCCTTTCTTGCGTGAAGGATTCTTTGTACATAACTTTGCTGAAACAAATACGGTGACAGTTTAAAAGGTCACAAAAAAAAGCATTTCCCTTAAGTTTCAACCTCCAAGAACAACTAAACAGGATTTATACACAAAAAAAGACACGTTCTCATTTACTGCGTATGCAGCTTATAACCTTAAATAACAGAACCTCAGTTCAAACACTTAGAACAGTGCTATAAAATTTGCTTTCTGAACTACAATCACATCGAACCCAGATAACACTGACGTTGCGTTTCGATTGACAGACCCTTCACCTCCATCACTGCTCCACATCGACAGCAGGTGGAAGGTCAGAGCCCCGCAGGCAGCTGAGAAGAAACATGGGCAGTAATGCCTCACGGCAAAGTGAGAGCTCATCACCTCCACGCTGAACAGCACACCTACACCACAAACGGACAAAAAGATATTACAAATATGTGCATCTATAGTGTTTTCAGATAGTTTCCTGACCATATATTGATTGTGGCTGTTTGTCCCAACATCATTATCAGATGATTGGCCTTTGTTGTGTGCAACATGGTTCTCTGCCCAGGGCGCCATCAGGCCATGGCACACTCATTCAAAAAGAGAAAACGTTTTTTTCATCGATTACTTGCATGCGTCAATGGAGATGGGGCGCCCCCTTGTGTTTTTACAGCGTAAGCACTGTAAGCGTAGAAACGTTGCGTTTATCATTAGTTTCACAGGATTTAGACAACATGAGACAAAACTCTCGACCAAAATAAATAATACTTTGACAGGTGAGACCTGAACCTAAGTGCTCTACTGTGAACAGAGATTCTTTGCAACATATTGCAAACTTTTTTCTAGACTTTTATCTGCACTGAAAAAAAGAAAATGGAGCTCCAAATGTAAAAATACATATGTTAATTTGCTACATATAATTAAATTAAGTTTGCTGAACTTAATTTATTTATGTTTTGCTTAACATGATCGCTTGGATATATTTACTTGGATAAACTTAATTTGGTCACTTTACAAAATTAACTACAATTTTTAAGTTGGATCACCTGTTTTTTTTGTTTTTTGTTTTGTTATTTTTTCAATGTGGTTTTTTTTCCAAAGCAAAATAAATAAATAAAATTCTCATTGTGTTTTGACATTGGGACTACCTTACAATGAGACTTGCTTCAAAGCTGTGAAGTGGAGCACAGTGTAGTTACACCTGGGCTTATTGTTTCTTCACTGATTACAGAATATGTAAAAATGTAAAACCAACAACAAAAACAAACAAAAAAACAAGAGTGCTGTGCACAGTAGCAAGGCTCAGATACCTTTCCTGCCAGAACCATCATAGTTTCAAATTGATACGGTGTGTGTTGCTTTATTTTGAACTCTATACATTTTTCAAAAAGACTAAATAGATGAGCAAATGCTGTCTCAATAGAGGGAAAAAGGACAATTTATTAAAGAATCTGTTTTAAAATGGAACTTTAGGAACCGTTTTAAGCACCATGTAGTCACTGATCTATGAAAAATACCAAAGACAGAATCTGAGACACAAAGTATGTATTTAGAAGAAATTACTCACTACACACAGTTAAGACACAGTGTGTAATCCTCCAGAAACAAAATAAATGTAAGATGCATTAAATTTATATGAAGGAAACCAATACAGCACATGCATTAAATATGTTCTTTACATCAGTTTCTCTCACCACTGATGGGCGCTCCGAAGCAGCTTGCTACTCCAACCGCAGCAGCTACAACCATCATCTCTGTTCCTGCCTCCTGGAGATGATACAACACTTGTTGTGGTGAATAGTTCTCACGCAGACATCCACATCTACACAAACTAACTGCAGCTGATATTTCGTGTTTGCCCAGGCAGAAAACCATAACTTTTATTGGTGAAATATTGAGGGAAAAAAAATGGTGAGAAATCCTAAATGATTTCCTGAAAATCTGTGGATATACAAATTATATGGATTTACCATGTGTACATATAGACTTAAATAGAATGAAACTATAGGATTTACACATTTGAACACATAGCTGGTTTTACCTTCTTTTTGCCTTCCGTGAGTCTGCAAAGCCTGTCCAAATAGGCCCCTAACATGGTGGAAAGATGCACAAATGGACCCTGAATTTAAGAGGTTAAGAGGCAGAAAGTTGCATGAGTACATCTATATTTGGATTCCTGTGTAGAAAATTGTTGCTCCAAGTCATTACTTACAACTTTGCCAAGGAAAACAGTGCTGCCTGCAGCCAGTGTGCAGATAAGACCCAGAAACTTAGTGAACATATGAGTGAGAGACAAGTAATGAGGCAGTTCAATGCCGGACAGGATGGTTCTCACTTCGGGTATACCGGAGCCTGAGCACAAATAATAATGGAACATAAAGCAAAAGGCAGAATAACGACCAAAAAGGTCCCACTAAGGGAAAAAACAGCTTTAGCCTAAAATAATACTTCAGGGATTCTGAGAAAGGCAGGGACATCAAGGACAGTCAAAGAGGCTGAAACTAGCTTTGTAGAATATTTAGTTTGCTGATGTAAAGAGGTTTCTCCAAATTTTATGTCATAATCTTTCACTGGAAGAGAAAGATAAAGAAGAAACTACTTAATTTTGCCGAGATATGCTATGTTGTCAAAAGTATTTGCTCACCTGCCTTGATTCACATATGAGCTTAAGTGACAACCCATTCCTAGTCCATAGGGTTCAGTATGACTTTGGTCCACCATTTGCAGCTGGAACAGCTTCAACACAATACAGTAAGACAAGCATCAGTTCTCCTTGCATCCGCCAAACCCAGACTCGTCCATCAGATTGTCAAATGGAGAAGCGCGAGAACGCGCCTCCACTGCTCTAGAGTCCAGTGGCGGTGTACTTTACACCACTGCACCTGATGCTTTTCATATCACTTGGTGATGTATGGTTTGGATGCAGTTGTTCAACCAGGAAACCCATTCCATGAAGCTCTCTGTTCTTGAGCTAATCTGAAGGCCACATAAAGCTTGGAGGTCTGTAGTGATCGACTCTACAGAAAGTTGGTGATCTCTTCGCACCATGTGCTTCAGCATCAGCTGCCCTCGCTCTTTCAGTTTACGTGGTGTACCACTTTGTGGCTGAGTTGCTGTCGTTCCCAAACACTTCAATTTTCTTATAATACAGCAGACTATTGACTGTGGGATATTTAAGAGCGAGGAAATTTCACGACTGGATTTGTTACAGAGGTTCCTATAACAGTTCAATGCTGGAATTCACTCAGAGCGACCCATTCTTTCACAAATGTTGGTAAAAGCAGTCTGAATGCCTTGGAGCTTAAATTTACACACCTGTGGCCATAGAAGTGATTGGAACACCTGATTCAGATAATTTGGATGAGTGAGCAAATACTTTTGGCAATGTAGTGTATAACAACATAAACACTAACATTTCAGCAACAAAGCCAGATTTACTGTGATTACATGAAGCTATGAAAGATTTTGACAGGAGTTATCTTGGATTTTTTTTTTTACCTCAGTGATATTTAATTTTGATCAGAAATAGATATTTCTAAAAGAAACCAGATGACAGGAAAAATACATTTATTTTTCTTCTATTGCTGTTTTCCAAGACAATACTGATGGTGACGGTGTTCAGACCCCACCATAGGTTCATGGAGGAATCCCTAAAGGGAGTTCCTTCAGAGATATAGGCAATGTATAGTAATTGCTTGTGAACAAACCTGTGGAGAAGGGACAGATGTTATGGGAGAAAGTTGAGGCAAAAGCAGAGATGCATGCTGGGTATAGTGTCCAGCAGAGGAACTGCAGCAGAACGTGGCCTTCCAGCTTCGCATAAAGCCACAGATGAGCTGAGGATGTAACAAAAGAGCACATAGTCATCCTCCTCTGCATTTCCATTTTGTATTTGCTCTATATTCAATAAATATTCCTCCTTGTTTGATTGCCTTTCTCACCAATGAAGTCCAACCACAAATCAGGACTTTATGGAATAGTGTCAAGGAGAAACTTGTTGTCGAGATAAGGATTTTCAAAATACTGTTTCAGTTTACCAGAGGTCAAGCAGGGACACGTTAAATGTAAAACAAACTTTCCTGGTCAGATGAGACCAAATATGAACCATTTGAACACCATTCAAAACACTTTGCGTAGTGGATAATTAACACTGCACCTCACCCTGAATACATCATCCCCAAAGTGAAACATGATACTTGTAGCATCATAATGTCTGGATGCTTTTCCTCAGCAGGAACAGGGATGTCAATGAGACTTTATGGGAAGATTGATGGAGCAAAATACTAGAAAATCTTGGAAGTCAACCTTGTGGAGGCCACAAAAGACTTAAGACTCTAATTCCAGCAGGACAATGGCCCTGCACAGAACCACAGCACTGCAATTAATATTTTTGTTGTAAAAAAAAAATATTGAAAACCATTTAAGCTTGTCTTTCTGCCTCACAATTGTGTACTGCTTTGTGTTGATTTGTCACATAAATTTCCAACACAATACCTCGAAGCTTGCGTTTGTAATGAAAAAATGTGAATACCTTTGCCAGGAACCTTCTTATGCTGTCTTAGATTAAGAATCACAGAAGCGGACAATGTGTGTGTATGTTTGTTTACCTTGTAGCAGCTTTGCTACGCTGAAGTCCATGAGGAAACTTAGGACAGCTGTCAAAATGCCCAAAATGGCGAATCCATACCACTGAATCCGACAGACGCTTTCCAAACAATCTCTCAGCTTTAACAGCTGCTCTTTAAAGACAAAAAGTCATGTGACATGTGACAAATCGAAACACCTTTAATGTCTGCACCACACAAAGATTTAATTTCTATTTGGAAAATTTCTCTCTAGCTTCTTGATTTGCATTATGAAGCAGTTGCAGACTGACATTTAGGTAGAGGGCGACATGAGAGCAAACAGAACAGAATGACTGAAGAGACTTTTTCGCAGTTCTTGAAAAAATGTTAATGCAGAAAGATAAGTGTTAGAGGCAAATTACCATTGTAATAGCAAAAAAATAAAAAATAGAAGAAAGGAGATTCATGCACTCTTGTTAGCGAGGAAAATTGTGAAAAGAAACATTCGTGGTCAGAATCCTTAACTTTGTTATACTTGTGCATCACTTATGCATTTCAGAAAACATAATTAACCTCTTTTGACCTTAAGTCTATGTTTGGAAATTACACATTGACAAATCATAAAATATTATTTCTCATCTTCATAAGTTTCATATTGACTAACTTGTACTTGAACTTATCAATAGCTAAAATGAAATATTACAGACACTTTTCCAGATTATTAGTCTTTGAACTAAAGATTTGCTCGTTTTCCACATCACTAACCTTTAACATTTGCACGGGTTCCCTTGTACGGCTTCCATGAGTCCCGTAGAAGTGGGGTTATGTTATGGGATGCTTCTGAGTTATTTTCGTGCTTCTGGACATTATCTTCCTCCTCTGTTTCTATCTCCAGTGACTTGTCAAAGCTCTTCATATTGCCCTGAAATATAGTAAAATGCAGCAATAAAAATCCCAAAAATATATTCTACATGAAAGTGAAATATGAGTTTATGAGGCAGGTGGACTTACCTTCAGCTTGGAAGTGCTGGGTTCTATCATTAAAGTTGTAAACAGAAGTGTGTGTGGTGTAGCTGGGTGTGTATCTGGGTTGTGACTGACCTCCATTAAGGTGTTTGCATAAATGTGATAGAGCGGTCATGCTTGAAAGCGTAGCTAATATTAACTCTTTGCAAGAATATTTGAAGGTGACCTTCATTTAAATGCAGGAACATAGTCAGCTTGTACAGTTTTTCACAGAATTTTATTTCACTCTATCATCACTCTATGATTTTTACATATATGGAATGTTATATTGTAATTCCATCCATTAAAGAAAAATAAATGTATTGTAATCATCTCCTTTTCTTAACACAGTTGTGTTTTGCTTTTTGGATCATTCGAATAAATATAATATAGCATGTGTTGGTTCATTCATTTATTCACTTTCGATTATTAAATTGAGAAAAGTGACCAAACTTTTCTGTATAAAGGTACTCACTTATTTGTGATCAAGGGAATGTGTAAGCTGTGTATTTTTGGTTTACAGCATCAATATATGTAAGTTAATCTTCATAAAGAGTTTTGTCTTCTTAAAATTCTTTGCAGTTTTAATAGCTTGTCAACTCATTTTATTCTGACAGATTTTAAGGTGGAATTTTTTTTTTTTCATTTCTTGAATGTACAATTCAAGAAATGAATACAAAACAATTCAAGAGTGACATCATCATCCTACTACGAGCCTGGAAGTCGAGTCGATTCAGTGAAATCAGCTGCTTGTTTGTATTTTTTAAAGCTTTGTCTCTGAGCCAGATCTTTCTCTTCCTTTCATTTTAGTTTATTTTATTTGTTTCTTCTGATGTTTTGCTCTTTTCTTGTCAGGGGGTTAAAATACAGGCGGTGCCTTAAACTGATGGAGCTTTAAAAAGAAAAAAAAAAAAGGGAAAATATTTTAAAATTGAATTGACCAAATTTACTTTATTAGTTTAAAGCCAAACTTTGTGATCAGATCACCTTTAATATGTATATAAATATATATACATATAAAACTTATTCCAATACTTTTAGAAACACAGTCTTGGACATAAAGTATTATCCCTGCCTGGGCTTTTCCGAAAGTTATGGTTTCAAATACCTTTTTCTAAGAATACCCCCAATCCTGTAATTGTTTCACACTTCACAGGAAATCAAAGTTTAGCCTCAGTAACCTGTGGAAGGTCAATGTAATCATTGTTCACATCATTTGTCTTTTTTTAATGAGCTCCTTGCTAATGTTTATCTACCTCCGTTATTTATTCCATGTATGCTTTTAATTAGCACTTGTGCTATTTTTAGAGCCTTGAAATCAGCATGCTGTGAGCATCAGCCCCCTCACATCCATATATACAAATACACAGACAGAGAGAGAGAGCTCTTCTCAGTGTAAAACTTGTTTCCATGGAAGCGGCACACAAAGAGCGTGATGAAAAAAGTAGTTTCTCTGCTGAAAAATAGAATGTAAATCCAATTCATTTTTAAACATCTTTCAGTCATATATATATATATATATATATATATATATATATATATATATATATATATATATATATATGACAAATGCTTTGTCATTTGGTGAATATCTATGGAACAAAGAAAGAAAGTTAGAAATTTAAATACAAACTGTACCTGTGATCACCCAAGGTTTTTCTGAGAGAGGGAATCAAATGGCATAAAAAAAGAAGAAAAGAAATGGAAAAATAAGTAAAATGGAACCCAATTTATAAGTTGAATTTAACTCTTCATTGCATTATAACACATATATGTGCCGTTTAAAACTGTCCATAAATTGAACTGCAACTGAGTGTCTAAGAGGGGACAGAGGGAGCTTCTGGCTCTGCAGCTCCCCTAGCGGTGACTAAAGGACATGCAGACTTTACACTAGCATCAGAAGAGAACATACAGTACTTTGTCATAAGTAAAGTCACTCAATTTGCTTATACCAGCAGTTTGATTTGGAGTAAGACATAGATAAAGGTTAGGCTAAGCCAAAAATTATTAATAGCCCTGGTAAGTTTAGTTTGTAAGTATTTTTTATTTATTTATTTTAAAACCTTTTTCTGTTTACAAAAAGAAAAATGAACATCTGGTGAATGGTTTGAGTGCTGTAATGTCAATAAATGGTTTTCCAGTTATAGTGGACAACCACATAAATAACTTTGTTATTGCTTTCATTTCATTGTTTCATTACCGTTAGAGAGACGGTGGTCTCACTTCCTAACAGAAACAAACTTCCAAAAACTTCTTGAATGGAAAAGAAATTGTTAAATTAAATAAAACGAAATAACTTGAATCTCACGTTGCTGTTTCTGTCTAGTATCAGTGCTGCATCACAGCTAACTGCAGCAGGAAGCTAGAAAAGAAGCAGTTTGAAGCTCAAATAAGGTGTTGCAAGAGTAATTTGGGGATTTCTTTCCATCTCTTGCTTTTATTTCAGGACTTGTGGAAAATTTTGGTAGATGATTATTGGTGGATGACCATATATTGATTTGTTGTTGCTGTCTTACAGCAAAGAAGCTGTTTACACAGTGAATATATAAAATTGGGTTTTGGTTATAGAGGCATAACGCAACCCTGTATAAACTCTTAACTACATGGATCAAAAAACAGGGAGCAGGTGGTGGGCCAAACGAGTAAACAGCATGATGAAAAGCAACAGTGCTTGAAACATCACTTGTTTGGTGAAGGAGATAACATTATTTTGGAGCCCTGTGATGTTTCAGCTTTTTTTTTTTTCTTTGTACTTTTTCTATTTTCCAAGAGAGGCAATTCGACTGCAAATTACTGCAATTTAAAGGGAAGATAAATCACATCTGACAGTGTTTGTAAACTCCTTTTCCTGAGCTGCAAGGCCAGACATGTGGGAGTTGGAGAGTGAAGGTGACATCAAAGCAGCTTGCAAGGACAAAGTGGTAAATGTAAAGCACAAAGTCATTTGTAGTTTGCTCAACTCAGTGTTTAATTTGAAGCTGAAGCTGCCTCTAATCAAGAATGCACTGCATTATTGATTTCATGTAACAACATGCACAATGTGAGGTCTATTTTTAATGGAAAACACAGCAGTGAGACACATACATGTTATTTCAATCCTACTCAGTTCTATTTGCTATCTGCCAGAGCTTCTTGATTAGATGGTTGTCAGTCTAGTCTAGGTTAGATTTTGCTTTTCATCCTCTGGATCAGATTTTTTAATAACTTTTATTTGCAATACAGTGGACCCCTGTACGGAGCTAAATAGGGGCCATAAAATCTGAAAAAGCAGAAACTTTTAACAAACTTTTTGCTCATGACTTGGAATTATTATATGCCCTGTTTTAGATTGGTGAAGCGCTCGAACCTTCACCAAAGACAGCTTATCCAGACTCAAATAGGTGGTTCACCAACTCTGCCCAGATGTGTTCTTGGCCTGCCGCAGATGGTTGACTCTCTGGTCACAGAGGTACTCAACTCAATGAGCCATAACGAAAAGGGTAAAAATGGGTGTTTGGAAGAAGATTTTAATTTCTTGAATGAAATAATTAAAAAAAATCTTTACAAGCAGTTTGAGATAAAACTCTAGTATGGAATATGGAAAGTTGTCAAAAATATTAAGGATCATGTAAGTTTACTAAAAACTACTTAAAGACAGTCTCCATTGACATTATGAAAACAAGCCTACGTGTTTCAGTATTTTCCCCCAGTCTATTATAAGCCTGGCAGGCCACCAGGCTTTACTTGTGCCCCCACCAGGCTTTCTGGGGGAAACCTCGCATAAGCACGAAGGAATGCATGTTCACACACACACACACTTTTATAGCTTGTATATCTGACAACTGGATCAGGGTGTCTTTTTATATATATTCCTTTTACTTGGTTGCTTTCTCATAAATGTTGTTTTCTCCTTTTTTTTGTCCCAGAAACAATTGCTATCCACATTACAGTTTTATGTAATGTTTACTTTTGCAATGTTTACTATAAGTATGTTTACTTAAAGTGATGATTTGGATAATTTCTCAGAAAAAAAACCAACAAAAAACGTCCCTCTGTTTAGTGTCAAACCTGATTACAGAATAAATAACCTGGCATCAGCCGTGCAGTTTGTGTTTATTTCCACTCACTCCAAGATACATAATCTTAATGCCTTCAGGTGGCAACCACACTGGCTGCCTAGATAAGACGAACCTTTTTATTAAAGGTGTAATGATTTCGGGAGCTTGGCAACACACGCCTCTTGCATCTTATGATTTAGAGTGTCCTTGAATCAGGCCAGTTGCTATGATACAATCTTTTCTGGCTTTCTCTCCAATTGCTCTTTTCTTCATGAAATACAACAGGACAGGAGTTCTTGTCAAAGGCTGAGAAACTCATATTTTGGGACAGTTAATATTTGTGATTTTAATTCAATTTGTGTGTTTTCACATGTTGCTAAAACTAAATCAGGATCACTGACAAAGAAATACAACTTTGAGAACGTTGAGATCTTAGGATACAGCATCTATCTGTCTATGCACCCTAAGAATTACTAGGTAAAAAATGTCATTTTCCCCCAGCCTTGTCCTTAACTCAGGCAAGGCCTGGGAAGGAAACATAGCAAGGTTGGGTTTGATCCATCATACTTGGTTACACCCTCAAGAAATGATTTAAAGTGACTAATGTGCAACTGAGTATTTTGAAAATAATAACCCAGAACCTGGATTTGTAAACAAGTCATAATTAAATTAAAGTAAAAGTCCATTCATTGTCTATATACTTTTTAACCCTTGCAGGCTCACAGTTGGTACCAATTTCCAGAGGACAAGGAAATGCTCTGGCAGGATGCGAAGCCAGTAGCTTCATGGTGGAAAACAACGGTTCTAAGATATCATATTATTGTTGAACGTGACATTCAAACACCTAAACCTTACATAAACATACTTGTTTTCTTGTTTTATTGTTGCTATACCTACGGCCTGATTCCTCCAAACGGGAGATGAGCACTTGTGGAATGGATAATGGTGCGTTCCAGTTGTAGTCAGAACTGGGAAATTCCGATTCCCAGCCAGAAAAATCACTTGCTTATGTAGAGTAAAGCTAAAAATAATGTTCCTAAGAGGTGTTGCGAACATTCTCAATGATGAAATCCTGACTTCTCCGACAATGTAGACTGGAACACTTTTACGTGCGGAACACAACTCCGACATCGGAGACAACAGAATCCATGTGCAACATGTTCAACATGGTGGATTCTGAAGAAAGAGGAAGCTTTTTCTAATCACACATTTTCACTATCTGGTTAAAAAAAACAAACACCCGACATCTATCCCAGCAACATAACCCAGCATTTGTTTTAAGGGAATAACCCCGCAAATTTTAGAGTGAGTATTCTCAGAAACCATTCCAGCCTTTCTTGTTCGATAATCTCCCATCAAAGTCACATTTGTCAGCCTGTCATTTTTGCTCAGCTTCTGAAGCCTCTCCATCAGCACTCATCTGCGCCTCACTGGGAAAGCAGCCTGGTCACAAGCTTGACAATGTACTGGAAAATACCCAGAGGTTGTTTGGATTCTGCATCCTGTCGAGTAATTTTTATGATTCATGCACCGACTCGTTTTCTGAGATTATCATGGCGACTATTGAATTTCTATTTAAAAATGAACAAAATAGCAGTCAGTGTGTGATATAAATGTGGGAAGCGTGACTGATGTTACTGATATAAGTGAGAAAAAAAATATATTTCACTCATAAATCCTTAATTTTCTGCCCACCTGATGGCTTGAATCTTAATGATGGCTTAAGGTTCTCAAGACGAAAGCCACAGAAAATCAACAATATTCTTGTTGTTAGGGAACCGAGGGGGCCCGACATGTTCCCTGTTTGGGAGGAGGTGAGTTGCTAGGCTGGATTTAGACCCTGAGCAGGGGCCTCTCTGCTCTACGGTGATAAGGTTGAAATCAAATAATACTTAGTTGAGTGATCTGCAATGTCTGGTAACCTTAGAGCTATCTTCAATAAAGAGGCCTCTATTTGGCAGCAGGCACCGGGGGGCTTTTCAAAAATAATAATGGCAGATGTTTAATGACGGGTAGAAATCACTAGCAAATCAATGGAAGTGTTTGCCTGTCTTGAATTCTGTGCTGCATACGGCATAATGAAACTTCAAAGCGCGACTCGAATACACAACATCAGAGAGCCCATAAATGGATTTAAATGGATTAGCTGTCAGCGGCGCTAACTAGGAAAAAAAGAGCAGCGTTTCCTAATCATGACCGGCTGCACACCTCACGCAGATATTAATAGTCACCAAGTAATGTCACCACTAAGTCCTCTGTTCCTGCCTGTGGGCTTTGTTTTCAAGCACATTCTTTCCATCTTTGTTTTGCCCTTAACTTATCTGCAGAGATATGAGACAGGGCGTTCCCATTTAAAGAGACAGAGGAGACAGTATTTTTCCAGCTGATCTGTAGCAACTAGCCTTTAGAGCTGGTGAAGTAGAAACAGTCAGTCTTGTTTTGTATGTAGTTTTGTCACACTGTGTTCAGTTTTTGTCATGTTACAGCAATTAGTTTATATAAAATTTACAGTTTATGTGAACTACAATTATTAGATTGTCTTGGGGGGGGGAAAAATGAAAAGTTCAGATTAGCATGTCAAAAGTTTCTGATCAGTTCATTTGAGTTGAATTTGTGGATGTATTTAAGGACAATGCCTGAAACTCTGTTTTCTTGTGTGGCATCATGGAAACATTAAATAAAATCAGCCATGACATCAGGAAGCACGGGTGGTTCTAGACACAAAGGCCAGTGTCTCTATAGAGCTCTATGATGTGACCCCTGTACTGAGCGGACACTAAATGCATTTCTTATGATGATATGTGCTGGCCCTTGGACCAATTAAATGTTTTACTTTTATGGTTTTACTTTACAATTATTTAAAAATTAAGGTTTTACAATTTTAGCTTCAACTGCACTGAGACAGAATCACAGCTTTCTTTTGCTAGATTAAGGATCTGCAACTTGCCACAGGTGGCTTTTTGGCTCTGTAGCTTATATTTAACAATGAAATATTGTCCTGTTTTTGTTTGTCTGTTTCATTCTTTTGTTCTCTGTCCTCATGAGAAAAATGTGGCTCTCCTGTAAATTTAATCTCAGACCACCACTGTCAGAAGTCATTCTTGATTCCTCCTTAGGAGCAACTTTTAGATGTCTGAAAGTTTTATTTATGTCTG
This sequence comes from Xiphophorus hellerii, assembly GCF_003331165.1. Classification (NCBI taxonomy): domain Eukaryota; kingdom Metazoa; phylum Chordata; class Actinopteri; order Cyprinodontiformes; family Poeciliidae; genus Xiphophorus; species Xiphophorus hellerii. The sequence goes on along the minus strand of NC_045672.1, from coordinate 7,724,651 downwards.
CTTAAGTAAATTATATTCAAGTTTGACTGAAATGTCAGTGACCAGCTGTTTGGTGAAGCAGTTTCTATGTCCTAGATTCTATGTCCTAGAAATTGACATGTTTTTAGTGTGAATGGTGTGGATTAACACACAGAACAAAAGCAAAAGGCCTCGTAAAGATGCTGGTTGAAGCGTTTAAGCTCGTCATTATTCAATGACTTCTTCCTAGCAGAGACAGGAAGATGTCATTTCAAAATATACTGTATGCAGAGCGCTGTGAACTTTTTGTGTTTATATTTGTGATAATGTCTAGGTCCATTCATCTGGAATGGAACTTGATTTGTCTCAGACGATCTGTTGAAATCTGTCACAAGCATAGTGTTTAACTCTATTTTGCCTCTTATAATTTCATCAACTATGCACAAAGCAGAATAAACCGTTTACTTTTTCTTCAGTATGCTTTTTAAGAGCTAGTAAGCTCACCATCTGTTTTGACTGCCATCGGCTATTGTGTACAGTTTGAATCAGACCGGTGCATTAACTCCTGAGAATCTCTGTTTTATTTCTCAAATAAATCATACTTTACAGAAACGTAAACAAAGTTTCTTATTGTTGGGAACAGATCTGTTTTATCTTTCATTGCCAGAAAACTTCTTCTTCTCCGCACTTGGTTACGGTGATTTTATTTACATGAACGATTCTTTCTGAAACTGTTGGATGCTGTCTACCATAGTGCTTTAAAATAATAGTAATAAAATTAGCCTATAGTGTATAACTGTTACCATCATACTTGACAACTATTGCATAAACAGTGCAGCCCCAAATACCAGGGGCTCTGATCTCTCATCCTGGAACCAGCTACAGCTCTGAAAGTCTCCAATCGATTCAGTTTTTAAAAGAAACCTGACAGTTTACTGGACATGTTTTATTACTTTTTATGTTTTCATTTGTGTTTTTAGGGTTGTTGTTAGGGATGGATATTCGCCGTATCATTTATCGTAAAAATATTCTTATCATGATGAGAATTTTGATTCATGTTTGTTACAATAAATTCCCATTAATGATGTTTTTAAAAAAAACATGCTGTCTACATTGTTGTGATTGTTAGCGTTAGTATTTTTTTCCACTGTTTCTTCAATGAGGGTATTATTATATATAATTACATTTGAAAATATGATATGCGAGCAATTTTAGTGATTCAAATCACGCTTGTTAACGTGGCTGGTGTCCTGAAAAAACGCATTGCAAAGGAATGTTTTGGAGTGCAGTATTTGTGTTTGATGTATCATGCAGTCTCAGCCATAGAGTTACCTAAAAATAAGTAACAAATAGATTTTATCATCACTTTTATCGTTTGCACAATAGCACGTCCAAATATTATGATAAAACTTTAAGTCCATATCGTTCAACCCTAGTTGTTGTTTTTGTCCCTCTTGTGGATCTGAACAAAGGTAGACGGTACAAATAAAATTGATAGAAACATCTAAAAATGGCACTTTTAAAAAATATTGCATTTTACAAAAGATACAGATTTTTTGGTAGTGAATAAAGATTCACTGCTGGATCGCACCTTTAATGCTATGTGTTCATTACACGAGAGACGAAAACGAATAAACAGATGATTAACAAGTGATCAAAGAGATGAAATAAACCCTCTCTAATGAGATCACACTACCCTGTAAAAACACTGGACTGCAAGTCATTTGATGGCAGAGCCGTCTCGGCTCCGGTTTCAGGTCAAAGACGTGGGGCTGAATGTTAAGAAAGCTGAAGATCCAGACAGAAGAAGCGATGGGGTGCAGTGAGAGTCAGAGAGTGGACGGAGAAGCTATTTTAGGGATGATGTGCCTGGAATGACAACTGTTGTGCCCCTCACTCGCCTAAACCCCCTCTGCTCATTCCCTAACTCTCTCTACAAATCCCTCTCTCTTTCTCTCTCTCTCTCCCTCTCTCAACCTCAGGCCCTTCATCACGCAAAACTTTTCCAACCACAGACTCTCCTCTTCATCCCTCTGTGCGTCTCGCGATAAAAATAGAACAATATTAGCCTTTTCCAAATGAGCTGTGACACATGTGCCACCTCCCCAGCATGCGTGAGTATATAACGTCGAGGAGTACTCTGCTGTCGGAGAGCAGGACAATAAGTCCTAAAGAAGAAAAAAAACAGACATAAAAGGAAATCATTCAGGAGAACAAAGTAGTTGTGTGATTTATTTTTAATATCCAGACCTGCGCCAGGAACAATCCGCTTCTCTCCGCCTCCTTCTGCTCTCCTCCTCTGCCTTATCCAGCACTTGCGACCATCCATGAGTGTGACCAACTCCTCTGCCTATCGATCGGAGCGCAGTTTCCACCAGACTTCGTCCTCGACCTCGTCCTCTTGCAACCCTTACATGGAGAAGAGCCGGGGGCTTTTCGCCGAGGATTTTGGATCCTTCATGAGGCCTGGGAGTGACGCCTTGGGATTTTCCAGTAAGTTGGGAGGGAACCTTATACCCTTGGGGCTCATTTTGTCAGCAAGAAAAGGTTTATCAAGAAAGAATAAAAGTGCAACTGGATCTGTGAAAGTGATTTATTCTTCTTCCAAACAGGTGATAAAATATGTAAGTAAGGCGGTCAGAGGCAAGAGGGAGTTTGATGTGGTTGATGTGAGTGAACAAAAGCTTTCGTATGGGAGACAGCAAAAAAGATGCAGCCGATGCAAACAAAACAAATGCAGAAATGCAGTTTTTTCTGCACTTTTCTGGCTGAAATACAGAGTAAGGTCATGAAGTGTTGCACTTTAAAGTATGCTGTTTGTTCTTGGACTCAGCAATACCTCCAGGTGGTCTGAGCTAGTTGGATATTACTGCATATACAAAATACAAGTGTCAAAATATGACATGGGAACTTTAAATAAAGTCAGACCACAGGCTGGTGTCCTCTATAGGTCCAAGGTCACGGGAGGATTGTTTGAAACTCTACACCAGCGCCATCTTATAGGATGGGTACACACTGCATAATGATATAAAATGCCTAGTTGACGTATTTAAACATCTTGACCTGGAAAGAGTGAAGGGTTTTTCGGGTTAAGTACAGCATAAATGTAAAGTGGAAGGACAAAATGCTTTTTGATTCCCTTTGAAAAAGACCCAGATTGAAAAGTCATAATAACATAAGTGAACAAGCAACAACATGAAGACAAAGGAACACACAGCACTCAGGTCAAAAATGAAGTTGGGGAAGTGAGAGATTAAAATAATATCTACTTTTTCCTACATGCAAAACTTCTGCCTCACCTTAGGCATACCATCTCCATGGTGATACTTTGCCCTTACTGTACGATATATATGTTTTTTATTCTGTTTTTATATATATATAGATATATATTCTATCTTTGTGTGAGTCTATTTGATGTGTTGTCATTTTGCTGCTGTTGCACAGAAATTTCCCCACTGTGGGACAATAAAGAAGTATCTATTCTCCCATTCTATTCTGTGCGATGGCGGCAGCATCATGTTGTGAGGATGTTTGAAAGCTTTTCACAGTTGCTGGGAGGCTGAATGGAGTCAAATGCAGGACGATGCTGAACAAAAGTCACTGTGAGGCTGCATAAGACTTGACACTGGGGTGGAGGTTTACCTTCCAGCATGATGAAGACCCAAAACATGCAGACACAGCTACATTAATATTGTTTAGATTAAAGTACATTAATGTGGTGGGTCTCAGGTCTAGTCAAAGCCTAGACCTAAAATCCGGTTGTGAATGTATCGCAAGTCTTCTCGGACGTGCGCTGCCTAATCTGACTTAGTTTGAGCTACTTGTTTTAAAAACAGAATAGGCATTAATTATTGCACATGGTAGAGACATTCCCCTAAGTTCTTGCCACTGTAATAGCAGCAAAAGTTGGTTCTACAAAGTATGGCCTCAGAAGGGATGAATACAAAATCACTTTTTTTTTTGTGTGTTTTTTTTTCTTAGAAAACCACAAATAATTTTTCTTCCACTTTGCGTTCATGCTCTACTTTACGCTGGACTGTCACATAAAACCCAATGCAATAGAGGAACATTTGAGGTAGCTCCACTTGCAAGGCAAGAGTGTCTGAACGCAGCAGTTCTGGACAGACTCCTGACTGTTTGACTTCACATGCTGAGTATCTGGGATGACGCCTGCATAAGGAATGAGCAAATGGTTGCTGGGTGATCAGACTCTACACACAACACACACACACACACACCCTACATGCACAGAGTTAAAATGATGTCATGTACTGAAACTGACATGTGCAGTCAGAGTACACACACTGACACCGAGAGTCATGTGATACTTTAGTGAACCCAGAATCCACCTGGTTTCTGGGTTCACTAAATAAACTGGATATGCCAAACAGGAAAAAATATTTTCTACTAAAACACTAAAACTAACCAGCTTTTAGTATTTAGTAAATCACATCATAAACAAAGAGCATGCATGGTGACAAATCCTGAAACCTGGGTCTGACAATCCTTTCACCTCTACAGATTTATTTTTGCTCTTAGCCACCTTGTTTTCTATAGGAGCTTCTTTTAGACAGACAAAAGCAGTGCATGTGCAGGACAAAGTCTATACCACTTTGACAGATCAATATTGGGAAAATGACCCATTGCTGAACAGTGCCATGGTGTTGGTAAGGTAGAGACGGAGAGAATGAAGCCAGTTGAAGCCACTGAGTTGGTGGCTGATTTATGCCTCATTTATGTTCGGCTGAACTTCACAGCAACTCTTATCATTCAGCTGATTGATACCAGCTTGTTGTTTTAATCAACAAGCACTTTGTATTGCCTTGTAGCTGAAAATGGGCTATACAAATAAAATTAGCTTTAACATCACGCCCAGTGATGGCTTTTAATACTGGTTATATGGGGAGTTGGGGGCTACATAGGGAGGTGCTCAAGTACCTAATTAAAAGAAATCTCTACACTGCACCCTGAACTGTTTTTTATTGCTCCTAGGTAAATGCAGTCAGAGGACAAAAGGCAACCCCTGCTTGCTGGAGACTATTTTATAGGCTTTGTGCAGCAGTGGACTGCATTATATCCTGTCATAGAAATTAGTTGATTGTCTGGATTTTGATAGTTCAGGTGGCAACAGATAAAGGGGCTCATCCAGAGTGCGGTTAATGGCTATTTTTGGTTTGTGTGCACAAACAAGGACATAAAAGACACATTTTGTTCCAACGTCACAGCTGTTTGAAATGTTCACAGAAAATGTAGTCCTCGAGGGCCGGTATCCTGCATGTTTTAGTTCTCTCTCTGGTGGTAGTAACAACCTCCTCAGCATGTCAACGTCTTTCTTAGGCCTTCTAATGATCCAGGTGCGTTAAACCGGGGACAGAACTATGACGGCCCTCGAGGACCGACTTTGGACACCACAGTAAATTGTTCTATGCAGTGAATGTGAATATCTGTATCTTACATACACACTAGTTACATGACATTTACTAAATACAAAAAAGATTAAAAGTTTGCCCCAAGTGGTCTTAGAAGAGAATGTGTACATTGTATTTACATTTGTGGCAAATTTAAAGTATTTATCCTTTAATCTTTAGGGGTTGTGGGATTTTTCAATTGCATTCTTCCGTCAACTAGTGCATTCTAATGCAGTAGTTAATAAATAATAAAAGGGATCTCGGGTGTGTGATTTGCTTCCTGAATTCTTTTTATTTGTTGTCTTTTTCATGTTTTTAACATCTTTTAAAGTTTTAATCAATAATTATTTTGGTGCCTGAACGCCCTTTTACATTTTCTCATGTCAAGACTTTGTTTTTTTACTCCAATACTGGACTATTTTTTGTTTTAGTTTGCTATTACTTAGCTATTATTTTCAAGAGTCACTGGTGGCATAATTATTGCTGTCGATCCTTCGCGATGGTTGCTCTCTTCTGCTCTGCTCACCACACAGATTTTCCGTTGAATTAAGGTTTGAGGACAGTGATAAGAGAAAAAAAGTTGACTTCGGATCTGGTGAACCAAGCCCACATTTGAAATCGCCTGGTATTCCTACGGCTCACAGCTTCACAGCTCCACCAATACTTAAAAGTGGAAAGGAGGCTCTGTCCTGATACTAATTGTTTAATGTCAAACTTATCTGTTAGGAGTAGAAAAGCTCAGTATGGTTTCAAACAGTTCCAGAGAAGTTAGCCAACTATGCATGTTTATGTTTTTAATAGTAGGGCAAAAAAGACGTTTTCTTGGTATTCTCCCTAGACAACAAGCTGCAATGTAGATGATGTCTAGAGCAGTGGTTCCCAAAGTGTGGGGCACGACCCCTAGGGGGTGCGCAGTGCCATTGCACAGTTACACAAAAGTGTTTCGCTGTACAGATGGTTTGTAGTTGCAACCTGAAGTGTGAAATAAACTTCAGTGGAATTTGAAAACAAAATGTGTGTAGGTTTATGTCTGGTTGAACGATGTGTGTGCCCAGTTGATTTTTTTTTTCTTTTTTGGGGGGGATTTTATTGTCATCCCTAGGGGGGCCCAGAAAATCTTTGGGAACCACTGGTGAAGTGAGTTTTATAGGGAAACTTGGCTGAGTTGTCAATGGAGGGTTTTATTTTACCTCCTTCGTCATCTTGCACAGTTTATGGTTTCAATAAAACTAAGTGTTCCTGATCAAGCAGATGGACCAGAAGTCAAGCTACGTCATGTCATACCAATAGTGCATGGTAGCAGATGGTGATTTTTCTATAAGTTCCAAGAAGAGTAAAATTTTTGCTGTTGGACTTCTTAGTGGTTCCTATAAATAATGCAATTGGCGATTTTATTAAAAACAGTTATTCCTTCACATGATATTTTTTCCCAATGGCACCAATACCTGTTAACATATTTAACTATACTTCCTTTTAACCAAACATATTTTCTGCTTTTTGTCTGGTGTTTTCAGGTGGGGCTGGAAATATCAAAACTATTGACGATTCGTATCAGTTTACAGTTGACGTCCGAGACTTCTCTCCAGAGGATGTGATTGTAACAACATCCAACAATCAGATAGAAGTCCGTGCGGAAAAGGTGAGCAGTGCGTTGGATTTTTAGTGTGAGAAACAGAAGCATTGGTCCTCCATAACATCCAATATCTCTCTGCAGTTGGCCCAAGATGGTTCAGTCATGAACACTTTCACCCACAAGTGCCAACTCCCTGAAGATGTGGACCCGACCTCGGTGACGTCGTCCCTGGGCCTTGAGGGGACTCTGACGGTCCGGGCGCGCAGACAGCCGGCTAAACATGAGCTCGCACAGACCTTCCGCACTGAGATCAAAATCTAGAGACAGACCGACTTCCTCAGCACAAACTCGCCACTTTTTGTGTTTTTAGAGTTAATAAATGTAACTTCAATGGATGAGGATATGAATTGTCGTACGCAGACACAAAAACGTCAAATTACCTGTTCCTACATACAGGTTGAAACAAAAGGAGCACGAACATGAACTTGCAGGTACCAGGAGAATACATAACTTCACTGACTCACAAACATAATTCAACAGCTCTTTTAATACCTATTATATTATTATTATTATTATTATTATTATTATTATTATTATTATTATTATTATTATTATTGTATCCCTGCCACACAGGTACACATTTGCCTTTTGCTTCAGTGGCATCAGAAGACATGAGTCCATGGAAAATTAATATTGTAGCAGACACAAGTTTTTCATAAGCTAATCTGTCCAAACACTGCTAAAAAAAAGAGCCACAACTTTCAGACACCATGTAAAAACATACGTACACAGCACAGTTACACACCTCAGCATAACACAAAAAGTGAAACGGACGTCATGACCTAGTTTTTGATTGCTTCAGCAACTACTTCTCTGACCACTGGGGCACTCACAGCGCCTTCAAATTTCATATGCAGATGGTCAGTTGATCCTTAAATATAAACAAACATAATCTAAATGGTGATGTGTTAATAATCACCCCATCCTCACACTGCAGGGCACAGCCTTGATCCCAACACACATGCCCTATTCAGAATCGATGCACACATGCCTCAAATCAGTCTCTCTTTTCAAACAATATTAATTCTGATGTGTCATCCATACTAATTTATTGTATTTTTTTGTGTGATAAAACTTGCAATAAACATGACAACAAATAAATACAAATTTCTGTTTTGCTTCTTTCTTTTTTTTTACAGAATATATCAGCAAAGAGGTCACTCAAATGAAAATAAACTTACCAAATTTTATTTCATGATCAATTTTTAAAAAAATATGCAACATCAAGCATCATTATTATGTTTCTTCACGCTCTATTTTAGGACATATTTACAAATTTCTCATTTCAGCTCAGTAGTTTAAAACTGCAATATGTTGATTTTCATTTGAGTGGAGTCAGAAAACAATTGCCCCAAAGCTAAAGCTTATCACGAACACCACATGACTCTCTCCTCCATCCAATTTATTACAGTCTGCCTGGTACAGTTTAGCATACAACTGGTTGGAGCCTTTCCTAGTTCACAGGAAGTGACAACCACAAGGCCAGTTATTTGCAAAATCGATCTGAAACTGAAAAATGATTTAGTAACTGCTTTTATCATGTACCCTCTACTCATGTTGTGATAAAATTGAAAGAAGCTATTCAAAGTGAAAATGTTAAAAAAGCATTTGTTGCACAGCACCCTCCAAGCTTATTGAAAATGTGAACAAATATTAAAACAGGTATGTTTTATTGCAGTAGCACGATTTAGCTCAAAATGGCTTGGAAAAATCTATATAAAATGACACAAAATTAGTATTATTCAGAGCAACAGTGGCTCAGGAGGTAGGGATTAGACTTGCTGGGTTGCTGGTTCAAACCCCTGCTTGGCCTCTCTGTCTTGCTCTCTAACTATATATATATATATATATATATATATATATATATATATATATATATATATATATATATATATATATATATATGTACAGAGAGAGAGATCCTTCCATCCATTTTCTGTACACACTTGTCCCTAGTGGGGTCGGGAGGGTTGCTGGTGCCTATCTTACTTAAATATAGATGGCCGATTTTATTAACAATAATTTACGAATCATTTTGCGCCATCTTGTGGTCATTGTTTGCCTAACAAATGCTCCTACTGCGCCTGCTCGTCTGGCACATCCGGTCGGTCCCTATCAATCGATCAGAGAGAAAAAGATGGCGGTGGGTGTACTACGCAAGAAAGGATCGATCACCGAAAAACTCGATTGGGTTCGTTTTTTTCTTGTGAGTTAGAAACCAAACACTACCACGTAAATTACTACTGTGAAGCCGAAGTGAAGAGGTCGCAACAAATTGGTAATTATGGAATTTTCCTTCTCATGTAACAATGGCGCTGAAAGAGGGCTTAGAGACGGAGCTAGCCGTGAAAACAACAAGACAGGAGGACAGGCCTGACTCTCCGCTCCGACATCTTGTTTCTTCACTACACATGCATGTAGGCACGCTAAATTAATCCCTGATAGCAAAGCTGCTAGGATGGAGGAATTGTAATCGATGCGTTGCACTGTCAAACCTAAACTGTTTACTTTAATGTACTGTATTCATGTTTATGTCTGTAAGCATGTGCTTAACCACTAGGACAAAAGTTGAACTTTAGTGTATTGCCACTCGTGTTTTTGCTGGTATTTCTCACATTGCGCTCTATGCTTTTGTTGGCTGTAATGTGTTATTGTTTATTAAAACTTTCATTATAATAAAAAAACTAAAGAAAACCTGTACTCATTCCACTAATTGTGTGGTATGAATTATGAATAGGGTTACGACAAGGTGTTCAGAGCAATTATTAATAAACAATGGTTTTTGCTCCTCTGTTTAAATGATCCCCAATGTAAAATTTATTTAGTCAATTAATTTTGACTTGTTTACTTTAGGTTACATTTTCTTTTCGTTTTAGTATATACACTTAGATGTATATCTGTTTTATGTCCCTATTTTCAATCATTTGTTAAACTTGTCTTTTTTTTAACTTGTATATCTATTCTTTGAGATATTTACTTTATAATTGTATTTATTTGTCATTGTTGTGTATTTTTATTAAAATTTACACCATTCAGCTTTTTTCTTACATAAATATAGACTCATACAGGGTGAACAATTCACATTAACTGAAATGAGTTCAGGTAAAATTAAGAAGCTTAAGCCTTTCTTTTGTTGCTTCAGACACACAGCGGCTGAGCTCTGTCTTCGCCCTTTGACCCTGACAGCAATGGAGTTCCCGTGGCACAGCGGGGAGGTTCTGGAGCAGCTCAACCGGCAGCGTAAGCAGGGGCTGCTTTGTGACTGCACCTTCGTGGTGGACGGCGTGGACTTCAAGGCCCACAAAGCCGTGCTGGCAGCATGCAGCGTCTACTTCCGAACCCTTTTCTTGGACCAGAAGGATGTGGTGCATTTGGACATCAGCAATGCCGCTGGTAGGATCCGATTGTGATGTGGAAACTTTCTGACTATTTTAGAAGCAACTACGGCTGCTTATTTGTCATCGGCTCCTAACCAAATCTTGTATTTCTCTGTGTTTTCTTTTCCTTATGCAGGTTTGGGTCATGTCCTAGACTTTATGTACACCTCCAAACTGTGCTTAAATCCCAACAACATTGAGGACGTGCTCTCTGTTGCCCACTTCCTGCAGATGCAGGAAATCATAAATGCTTGTTCTGCATATCAGTCGATGTCAAATCAACCTCCATCCATCATAACTCTGGATCTTCCTGATGATCAACCAGGTCTTTAAGTATTTGACTGTTTGTGTGTGTTGAGAAGCTGAGAATAATCAGATTAAGGCTGCACAATTTGAGTTGTAAAGCTAATGCTGAGCGTTGGGATGATACACTTCTTTAAGGCAGTCATATAAAGAGGTTTGTATCACTAAGCAGTAGAAAATAACTGTATTTAGTCATATTTTCAAATGTTTTGACACGACGCTTTTGTTGGACAGTGGAGAAAATTGTAAAACTAAATCCTGACAATACAAACCATTATAAGAAATTTATCATGATAAATAGTAATACGATGAATACCAATTGCAGTAACAGTTGCATTTGATGTATTGTGCAGCTCTACATTAGATGACTTTATGTACTCTGAATTTTGCTCTGTACCAGAAAACCCTGTTGTCTTGTAGAGAGAGTTTGTTGATGAACCAAAATGCAGAAAGGAGTTGGAACATGGATCATGTTGAAAGTTTTAAAGAAAAAACAAAAACTTACAACAACAAAAACAAGCCATGGAGCCAGAGCAGAACTACATTAACAGGAACAACAGGGAGGCAGCAGGATAAACAGGATTTAACAGGAGGAACCAGCAAGGCGTGTGAGCAGGAGAAGGGTTTAAATACTATGAGGGTGAATTCTGGAACAAAAGTGCCTGGGCTGATTAGCTAATGGGTTGCAGGTGTGAGGAGAGACCAGTGAGGTGGACAAAGGAGGGGGAAAGAGGAACCAACAGGGAAACTGACTAGACCCCAGGATGGGAGTCAGTGGGGCTTAATGAAGTAAATGGATGAAGGAAAAAAAAAAGAAATCAATACAAGGAAATAACAGCAGCAAAGAGTCCAAATAACACAGGTTATGACACCTGTAGATGAATGTTCGGCTAGTGGTTTTAAGCTCGAGACCACTTGGCTTTAAGTGGCCTTAAAAAAATTTGGGCTTTGGGCCACTCAAAGTCTGGAAAAGTCAGCAAAGTCGATTCATTCCTGTAGTCCCTCAAATTCTGCTGAATTACAAATAATGCTGTAAAGAACAGTTGGTTCACACTGATGCCAGTTGTCGCCATTGCTGCTGTTCAGCGTGGCACAACAAGGGGTAATTACTTTTTCACAAGGGGACAGGATTTGGTGTATAGCTTTTTCATTTTAACAGTAGAAGCAGCATTTGAAAACCGCATTTTGTATTTACTACATTTGTTTAATCTGAAGTGTAAAGGTATAAATATATGTACATTTTTGTTTTTACATTAGATCATCTTACAGTCTGCGGCTTAAATTTGAATCTTTGTTTTTCCATCATATCTTTATACCCTAACACATCTGGTCTCATATCTCCTAACAAACCAGGTGAAAAGGCAGGTGGAAGAGAACAGAAAGAAAATCAGCTGTCAGAAGTTGCAGGACAAGCGGAGGAGTTTCCGTCTGGCACACCGACAGAAGATCTCAAGAACTCACAGAGTGAGGATGTGAACGGAGACATTTCTGCTGATCCGGAACAAACCGCTTCTCAGCCGAATCCCATCAGAAAGCACCCGGGCCGGGGAAGACCCCCCAAAAGCTCTCAGGTTTCTGCACAGAAGACGGTGTCGGTGAAGGAGGAAGAGGACGGTTCTTTGGCAAACGCGACAGGATTTCAGGACGACCCCTCGGATACTGACTACGCACCCAGTAAAAACATTTTTATAAGATTTTAAGGTCCACAAATTTGCACTTATCAAATCTTATAACCGGGTCATTTATCTGCAGAACCTCAGTCGAGATCTTCAGGCAGCTACTTGAACTCGCGTGGAAGAAGGATCAGAAAACCTGCTCGACGTAGGAGTTCACCTGGTGAGCTGTGTGCTTGTACCAGCTTCCTTTGATATTTACTAGGCTGTCTGCGTTTTACATCTTAAATCAAGCGTCATTAAATGAATCTAAGACCTTAAAGTGTCTTAAATTTATTTAAAAAATGCAAGTTGACCTTGAAAACGTTAATTACAGGTCTTGTCATGGCAGGGCTATTTAATCTTGTATGTATTATGTAGTTCTTTATTTTCTCGCTGCACATTTATATATGCACATTTTTATGACATTAGTCTTAAGTTTCATTCATAAAGGTCTTAAAAAGTGTTTAGTTTGAGTTGGTGAAACCTCCAGAAACCCTGTCTAAACTCGGGACAAAAATGTATAGCATGGAACTGTTTTACTTTTTGTCTTTTGATTATAAGACAAAACGCCTTACATGCTTTTGATTATAATCTTTCCAGAAAATGACTTGGAAGACGAAGGTCCATCGAAGGAAAAAAAGGAGAAAAGGGCGAGGGAGGACGAAGAGATGGCGGACAGACAGGAACTACATGATGGGGAGGCCAGTGAGGGAGAGGAGGTGGAAGAGGCAGAAGACGACATCGAACTGCAAGGGGAAGGAGACAGCGAGGAAGACGGAAGACCATCTCAGGCATCATCTATGAGCAACCGAACCGAATCGAAGCCGTACAGCTCCGTGACGCACAAATGTGGGGTGAGACATAAAGCGTTTGCAGGAAGTGGCGTTCTGACCGTGTCTGACTTTAATCTTTCTTAACACTATTCATCCAACTTGAACTTTTGTATTTTATTGGGAATTTAGATGAAAGTATAAAACAAAGTTGTGAGTAATTGTGACGTGGAAGAAAATTACATCATGGTTTTCCAAATTTTTTAATGACTAAAAATCTAAAAAAAAAAAAAAAAGAAAGTCATGTACTTATTTTCAACTTACTCAAGCCGATGCTATCTGCCTTCCAGTTCACAGGATGTGTCTACATCCTGTGTCTACCAGCATCAATTTTGATGTGAGCATCGATTTTCGGGTATTGACGCAATTTCCCAGCTGCATTCAAGTTTGGAATTTGACTAGGCCATTGTTACGCATAAATATGCATTAATCTGAGCAAGCACACCTTCTTAAATGTATGCCTTAAACGCCTGACAGCAAACCGGATCTCTCACTGTTTTTTTTGTCTTGCTGCTCTTCCATGAAGAGTTGGGCCTTAGAAATAATGATTTTGTTCATAACTTCTCACACTTTACTTTTGGATCTCCAACTCCTCCAGAGCCACTTCTCTGATTAATGTTCTCCTTCACTTTCTTTACATTTGATGTGGACAGTTGGTTATGTTCCAGATGATGGATTGAGAAGAGCTAAAGTTTTTGGGGTATTGTTTTGTGACCCCACCCTGCTAGAATTTACACTGAAAGCTGTTTTTAGAATTTTATTTGTTTAAAAACATTGAAAACCATGTCTAATTTTACTTCTACAAATATGCATTACTTCATGCTGATCTATCAACTGTGTGCAGACGTCAGTCAGGGTGTATTCACAGGCTAGAAAGTTCAGTTCATTTGGGCAGGTGTGAATGCATAATCAAACTCTGATGAGGACCAAAAAAGCAAACTCTGATTCAAAAAACATGGGTCATTATTCAGTTGAAGTGAACACTGAACTCCAAGCGGACCGGAGACCGCTCCAAAAGCAAGAATGGACTATACTGCAGGCATTTTGGGTGAATGTCTAGAGCGTAAGCAGGAAAAACGGCTCGTGGTCTTTTACCAAAGACAAAAGAGAAATCGTACAACTGCTAAAATCTGACTCTACTCCATTTTTGTTTACATTTTGTGAAGAAGGAAATTGCGCTCAATGTCTTCTTCAGCGGTTTTCGTGTCGTTGTCTTCATTAATTCTTGGTGCAGCGCCACCACAGGCAAGAGGGGGAACAGGTTTTTCAAAGGGTCTGCGTTATTTGGCGCAGTGCAGAGAATGTGTACTGCACCAGCTAAAAATGTGGCAAATGTTGCAAGTTTAGTTGCCTATGAAACTGAATCAGTCGGAATATCAAGATTTTTTTCTTTTTTTAAATGCCAGATAAAAAAATAAGCTATTTGTTAGTTTAAACTCCATTGAGTTTTGCACACTGCATCATTCAGTTTCAGTGTCTTGTTTTTTTTATGTCAGCTCTTTTCTTTTATTCTTGTAGGACTGCGGGAAGAAATTTACCCACACAGGTAATTTCAAGAGACACATGCGTATCCACACTGGAGAAAAGCCATTCAGCTGTCGGGACTGCAACAAGGCTTTCTCTGACCCTGCCGCTTGCAAAGCCCACGAGAAAACACACAGGTGAGGTTCACATTTTCATACATTCTTCCACCTCTTTCTACTCAGTCAGCTTCATATCCTTTGTCGCACCATCGTCGCCCCCTGTAGCCCCCTGAAGCCGTACTGCTGCTCCACTTGTGGGAAGAGCTACCGGCAGGTCAGCCTGCTTAACCTGCACCGGAAACGGCACACGGGTGAAGCGCGCTACAGCTGTGACGTCTGTGGCAAGCTTTTCACCACTTCGGGGAATCTGAAGCGCCACCAGCTGGTGCACAGCGGGGAGAAGCCGTACCACTGCGACTTCTGTGGCAAAGCTTTCTCCGACCCCACCGCCAAGATGCGACACCTGGAGACCCATGATACGGAGAAAGGCAACAAGTGTCCGCACTGTGACAAACGCTTCAACCAGGTGACTGTATTGCATTATAAAGTAAGATTATTACATCTGCAGCTTTTTGTGACGCATATTTTATTTAATTTTTTTAACCAGGTAGGAAATCTGAAAGCTCACCTAAAGGTTCATATTGCAGACGGGCCCCTGAAGTGCAAGGAGTGCGGCAAACAGTTCACCACTTCAGGTAAAGAAAGAAATTGTTTTTTAAGAAAATGTTTTTAAATAAGTAAAAAAAAAATAGTAACAAAATCTTTACTGGGAACATTGGTGTTTTTGCTGAAACTGCATTGTCCCTGGAACTTCATCACGTTTTTTTACACCATTGTAGTGCTGAAATGTGAAGTTTAAGGTTAAAAATACAGGATATTCAAAAATATGTAAATTGTGGATTTTGTTTGTATTTAGGTCCCTGAGAAGAGTTTAGATCAAACCCAACCCAATCCGACCTGATTAACTTTAATTACAGGTTCACACTTAGTCTCTGCTCGCTTACGAAACATGGAACTGCCTTCCATGTTTGAACGTGAGGAGAAGTTTTGATTACAATCATTACAAGTTTTGAGAAGAAAGACATGAAGTCCTGGTTTCAAAATAGAAATGTAAGCAAAAGTATTAAAAGTTTTGAGAACAAAAGACATGAAATCCTGCTTTCAGACTAAAAGTGTGTGCTCTTGGATTATGGCAGAAAAATTCCCCCATGGGCTGAATATTATTCAGATTATTCCAGTTTACTGGTGCACCCCTAGTATGTGTATTGATCAATGAACCAAACTTGGAGCCAGTATTGGGGGGGGGGGGGGGGGGGAATGTAAAACATATGTATTCATAAAATCAGCACTTTTCATAATTGAATGTCTCATATGTTTAAGTTTTCTAAAACGTCATTTTTAAACAAAGTTGGCATCATTGTTTGGTTTCTTTGAATCATCTGATCTCACCTTTGTGGGTTGGTGTGTGCTTTTCAGGCAATCTGAAAAGACACCTGCGTGTTCACAGCGGGGAGAAACCATACGTGTGTTCGCACTGTCAGAGAGCTTTCAGTGATCCCGGAGCTCTGCAGCGCCACGAGCGCATTCACACAGGTAATCCTGTCACTTTCTGAACTGTTATTCTTTGCTTTATCAGCTACATTTTCTCATTTTCTTTATTCCCCAAAGAAATCCCAAATTAATGTTGATTATTTCCCACCAACATGAGACAGTGTTGTATGTATTACAGGAGAAAAACCCTGCGTCTGTCTTGTGTGCGGCAAGGCTTTTACTCAAGCCAGCTCCCTCATTGCTCATGTCCGGCAGCACACCGGGGAGAAGCCCTACGTCTGTGATCGCTGCGGCAAAAGGTGAGATTTAAGCCCTATGTCAGTGTGGAAATAATTTGCACGTGTTTTATTTTGCATTTAACTAAGCTTGGAAATCTGAGATTTTTCAATGATGATAGATGTGAAAGAGAAAACAGAAAAGTAAAGACATCTTGAAATATTCTGTAAAAGGACAGAATGTAAACATGTTTTTTTCTGATCTATGTTTAATTAGAGATGCAGCAAACCAAAATTAATATCTGTATCGGTCCAGATATTGATCAAAATTCTAGATCGGATATTGTGACAATTGGGTAGATCTATTCAAGCTTTGCGTTTTGTGCTCTGAGCAACTATTTACTATTTATTCTACATTATATTTAGAATTTCTAATGTCACTTTCTGAACCATTTGAAAGTAGGTTTGTTGCAGTTTAGTTTTTACATGTTTGACCAAGGAAGTCACCCAATTGTTTTAGTCAGTTTCTTTATTTATTTTACATTGGCTGCTATACTCCTAATTGCACTGACTGAACAAATTAAAGTTGAGCTGATTTTACATTTTTGACCAAGTTTGTACTTGAGTGTGCTGTACTGGTACAGAGTTAGCAAATAAATTTGCAATTCAGTACATTTATGTCTCTATTTAAAAAAAGAACAATGTTTTAAGTCGATTCAGTTTTTCTGTATCCGATTGTATCAGCCGATGCTAGACCTCAGATATCAATATTGAAGTGAAAAAAGTGGATCGGCGCATATTTATGTTTAATGATATAATATTTCATCTTCTGCAATAAAGAGTAGGTCAAATTGACCCCAACAAGACTTCTACAGCTATGTTCTCTCTGCCCATCCTGACCTGTTCCAACTTAATTCCTCAACAGGTTTGTGCAGTCCAGCCAGTTGGCAAATCACATTCGACACCACGACAACGTGCGACCACACAAGTGCCAGATGTGCAACAAGGCATTTGTGAACGTGGGGGATTTATCCAAACACATCATCATTCACACAGGTAAGAACTAACTTGGCTACGAAACTCAGTTTAGAGTAACGCTGGAAATCTGTAGGCTACTTCCTCTGAAAACATTCTGGCTTGTAAAATTTCGTCCGTCTGGTTCCAGGTGAAAAACCGTTTCTTTGTGATAAATGCGGCCGTGGCTTTAACCGGGTGGACAACCTGCGCTCCCATGTTAAGACCGTTCACCACGGCAAAGCCGGCATGAAGAGGCTGGTGCTGACGGGGGGAACCATCGAAGAAGTTAGCGACGACTGTGCGGAAGCTGGGTCTTCGGATGAGATCAAGATAGTCACTGTTACCACAGAGGACATTGTCACCCTTACGGCCGAGGCCCTGGCAGGAAGTGCTGTGGCTCAGCTCACGGGTCAGTATCTTTCTCTGAACAATGCCTCAGACAGTAGGCGCCATCTTTTATAGGAAATGAAGATAGACGCTTGTCCTGTTCTGGTTAACAGTCCTCCCAGTGACTGCCTCGGTGTCTGCAGATGAAACGGAGGCTTTGAAAGCTGAAATCACCAAGGCAGTAGAGAAGGTGCAAGAAGAAGGTAAAATCTGAACTGTTCTTTATCTCTTAAAATTTGAAAAACTTCAGATAAACTGTAAACAGTGATTCCATAATCCTATGATTCTTCCATACAAAGTTGGTTCATGTTTTGTGGGGAAAAAGTCACATTTTTCTTACACTTGCAGTGACTTGCAAAAGAATTCATACACTTGTAATTTTTCCACAGTTTGCCTGGTTACAACCAGTTTCACTGGGATTTTATGTGATATACTAACAAATGAAAGGGACACATGGTTTTCATTATTTTTTTTTTAATACTTATTTTTACGGGATGTAAAATGAAAACATTTTGTGGTAATGAATAAATAAATTAGCTCTTTTGAGGGTAAAATAATTGTTTAGAATTATTTATTATTTGAAAAATTTGTCAGTACACAAAAATGTTGAAAACCTTGAATCATTTTCCCATTCCTACACTACATCAACCTAATATCTAAAGATTTCAACAAGAAACCATAACCCGCATTTTACTACCATTATATTGTAAGTTACTACGTTTAACATAATTAGATTTAATCATCAGCATCAACCATAAACACAGGAAGCTGGAGGATGAAAACTGGTTGAAAATTGTGATATTTCATGTCTTAACATTTTTTTTAAATAGATTTTAAAAAACAAAACTTAACAATAGGCCTTTATATCTTACAAAATGACATACAATTAGAGACATGATTTGGAATGACAGTGTAAATTTTCTTCTGCTCAGACCCCAACACCGAGATCCTGTATGCTTGCGACTCATGCGGCGATAAATTTCTGGACGCCACCTCTTTGGCTCAGCATGTTCGGATCCACACGGCCCAAGCCTTGGTCATGTTTCAGGCAGATTCCGACTTCTACCAGTACACCGCGGCAGCCGCCACCGGAGAGGTGGATGATGCTGCTGCCGCTGCAATCTGGCAACCTGCGCCCGGACAAGTTATTCAGCAAGAAGAGCTGATCTTCCGTACGGACGAAGAAGAGGGGAAATCAGAGGGGATGCATGGAGAGCAAGTGTCAGAGACTGTCATTCATGTGGAGGAGGCGGTTGAAGTGGAAGAAACTACTTCTGAGCACCAAACAAATGAGAGGGATGGAGAAGAAGAAAAGGAAGAGAATGTTAAAAGTAAAGATTAGACGTAGTGGAACAGGTTCGTCTGTGATGTATAAAATGTTGCTTTTGTTAGAAATCTAATTTATACGAGAGGAAATTAGGATATTATGTTTCTTGATGAATTATACATTAGGTTATAACATGATGTTTAAAGAAAACTAATCTGGATTCAATCATTTTAAATAAAATGTATTTTAACCTAATTTAATCTTTAGTGATGCATTTGCTTTACTCTTTACAGCAATAGTTTGGTAAAGAGTTGCAGAGATGATTAAACAAGTTTGTATAGTTTGTTTGTTTTAAGACTGAAATGTAGGACTGTGTTTTGTCCTTTTATGCTAGATTGTAAATCTAATAGAGACTCGTATTTTTCCATTTTTTGATTAAATATCTACTCTTTCTTCAAACGTGCACTGTGTTTCACTGTGCTTAGTGTACAGTGCTTAATTTAGGATTGGTAAATAAACATGAGTCTACTGAAGACTTAAGTGAGAGTTAAGAACCTTTAGCATACAAGGTTTGAATTTTTTTTTTTTTTGTATTTTTTTTTTAGCAGGTTTCACCCATCCTGTGCTTGCATAATTGCAAGAAAGTCCTAATATATCAGATTTATAATCCCGTAGTTTTGAGCTGATTTCAAGGTGTTTTACTCTTTATTTGATATGTTTATTTTGCCACCTGTAAAAATAATTTGCAGTAAATATGTGTTGACTTGCTCAGACTTGGTGGATCATTAAAGAATCACTTCTGTTTGATATGCAAAATTCTTTATTTTTTATTTATTTTTGGCTTAGTTCAAGAATAACATGTACAATTTGAACTTATTTCTATAAAATTATGCGACAATAACAGATAATATTTAATAAGTGTGGCAATTTAAATTCCTTCTTTCCATACTCCTAATAAATAACACTAACTTAATTTCATTGGTGGAGTTGCTGTCAGCCCCGACGCGTTCCTTCCTGTGATTGGCTGGATGTTGGGGTCAAAGTTGAGTATACCTCCGCTAACGCTGACGTCGACTTGTGTAGCAAAATGGCGGCGTTTACAGCAGTAAGGCAGGCGGACCGGTTCGGTTCTTTATTATCTAAAAGGCGAACCGGAATGAAGACGACAAGATGCTGGACGCTTTTGGACTGCAGTGTCCTCGTGTTGCTTTCGTTGGCCTCCATGCTGCACTGCGCTATGGCTGACGGGAAAACGCTGGTGCTACTGGACAACCTCAACATCAAAGACACCCATTCAATCTTCTTCCGCAGTCTGGCAGGTCAGTCAAACGATGGCATAACTTTACATTTGTAGTTTTAGCATCATAAACCCAATTAGTCCCACCTGTGTGCGGTTTTAAAGCGTTTTCTAGACCATTTGAAAATGCTTGGACAGAACTGCTTCCGTCATTCAGCACAGCATGGCTGCTAACCTTTGCTAAACCAGTTTTGGTTGCCACCAAATTCCATTAAAAACACTATTAAATTTCGGTACAATATGTAGCGTAACTAAGCTCAAACATACTCGATCAGGGTTAATGTTTCCGAGTGCAATTAAAAGACTTCCTCACAGATAAATCTCAATTTGTATTATAGACCATATAATTTACTGTGCAGAGTTTCCTGCTAAATCACAAATGAAAGAGATAATTGTCAATAATAATTGTCAGTAGCAGCTGATCAACTAAATATTTTTAATGTTCTTCATTCAAATGCGCAGTGCACAGAATTAATACATCTCTGTTTCTGTTGTTCACAACATTTCCAAAAACAAATGGATAATTCAGAACGGAAGAAAAAAATTACTACTTGTTATACGTGCGTTACAGTATTTACTTAGAGGCATTTCTATACATTGATTGCTTTTAGCTGCAAAATAATGGTTGAGGGAGATTCAGAGGTCTCCACAAACCTTAATTTACCAAAGGAGTAGAGAAAAAGGAAAAACAGAAACTTGTTTTATTTTTTCCAGATCGTGGATTTGACCTCACATTCAAGACCGCTGATGACCCCTCTCTGTCCTTGATCAAATATGGGCAATTCCTCTACGACCACCTAATAATCTTCGCACCGTCAGTTGAAGGTGAATTTCACTTGGCTTTTTATACCTCGTGTTAACTTTTTAACATGAGAAGAAGTTTTTAACTTTAAAAACTTTTAAGTTTTTAAAGTTTACATTTTTTCTGGTTGTTTTTGCAGACTTTGGTGGAAATATAAACTTGGAGACAATAACATCCTTCATTGATGGTGGAGGCAACGTCCTGATCGCTGCAAGTTCAGATATTGGTCAGTCGACAGATAAAATATTTACTTTATAATTAATATATACTTGTTGAAATGCACATTATTCATAGTAATTCCTGTAATGCAGGGGACCCTCTGAGGGAGCTGGGTAGTGAGTGTGGCATTGAGTTTGATGAGGAAAAAACGGCTGTTATTGACCACCACAACTATGATGTTTCTGATCCTGGAGAGGTAAACAGCTTGGTCTTCACAGTATTTATATTGATGCTGCTCCAATCCCAAGTTTTGACTCTCTTATTTTCTGGTTATTGGTTTCCAGCACACCCTGATTGTTGCCGACCCAGAGAACCTACTCAAAGCTGCCACGATTGTTGGCAAACCAACCAGCAAGCCTGTTCTATTTAAGGGTGTTGGGTAAGTAAAAAAAATAAAAATTAAAAATCAAATTGCAGTGTCTGCTTGTAAATTAAAGAAATTATTTTAATTGGAGTTGAATATACAAGAATGTTGGTTGAATAGTTTTCCCTTTCATGGTGGATTTTCAATTGGTTTTTTTTTCACCGATGAACTTGTAAAAACAACTTGTAACTAACCTGTCACTTAATTGAACGTGTAACTAATTTGTTAGTTTTGTATTAATTTGGAACTATAACTTTTTATTAAAAAAAAAAAGACTCTTATTTAGGAATGTGAAGCTTTAAATGAACCTTGTGATGTATCATTCCAGCATGGTTGCTGACCCAGACAACCCACTTGTCCTCGACATTCTCACTGGTTCTTCAACCTCTTACTCATATTTCCCCGACAGACCCATTTCTCAGGTAACACCACCTCTTACTGTCCGCTCTTTTTTTTTTTGTTTTTTTTTTAATTGAGACATTTTCTTAAATCTGAACTTTGCTCAAAAACACTGGATATATAAATCCAATATGATTACCAAGCCGCATCACCTAGAAACTAAACTACATCTAAACGTTGTGGTCCGATTCAAATTGTTTTGGAGATTATTTGCCCACGTACATAATATTCAGACTCTTACTTCTTGTAATGCTTTCTGAGATTCGTGTGGACATGCAGAATTAATATTCGACTATTTATTATTTAATATTTTCAGAATGTCATATAAGAGAAACCTTTGCATAAAGATGCATCAGTCAGTCTGCAAGAGAGCAGAATCATATTTTCCCTTGACTTCCTCGGTTCAGTGATCAGGAGGTAAATCACTACAAAAACAAAAATAAGCATTTCTTTTCTCCACAAATGAATTAAATTAACACTCCCAAGTGTTTCAAGTTTTTAAATGCATCAACAAAAAGCATATACTTACTGTATATTTTTTGAGTATAGCAACATTCAGATAAAGGTTAGTGATGAATGCTTTGGTGTAGAAATTGGCAGATCCTGATATTCCTTGATTTGCTGTTGGACTCAACTGCTAACTCTTTTGGATAACTTGCAGGACTGTCGCCTTTGTGTTTTATTTTTTTGAAAAAGCAAAGTACGGGCAGGTCAAACCTGCCCATAGAAATCAGTGTCAGCCAGGGAGACACAGATCAGTTATTCTCTTATTTGTCCATGGAAACAAATGTCACTTAAACGCTTTTTACATTAGCATTGTGGATGTTTTAAAATGACTAGTTTGTGGTTTTAATTCTTGTGACTCCAGTATATGTTGAGGGGCAGAAACTAAATGCGTGCGTCAAAGAGTACACTCTAGTTTTGAACTAGTAAAACCTAGATTTAGATTTTATTTTGTTCTGGTCAACTACAAAAGGAGAACATAGTGCACCCCATTGGATATAAAACAAAAAATCCATCTGTCTTGTAGCAATGCTGCTTGGCAAAAAATATATTTGGAAAGATTGTGAGTTTTCTGGACTTTTTTATTTTTTTTCATTGGTACTCCATTTGTAGTGAAAGTACATTTGCTGCTTGAGCAGCAGAATTGAATATATAACAATCTACTGATGCCAAGCTGCTTATTCTGCTATTGATTCTTGTTTGGTGTCATTTATGGGATTGGAAACCTGAATAAATGAATCATTTGGCAGTTAAAAATTTATTAATTCAACAAAATAGGATCACAGCAGAGTGTGGAACATTCATACACCACCTTGGAATGAAGCCTGGTCGCACTTTTGCAGAGGCAACATTTTGTTCTTCAGTTTACTACAAGCTGTTTGACCTCAGCAGTGACAAGCTTTTCCTGGGTGCAATCAGCACAATGCTTCTCAACCCACAAATCAACAAAACATTTAATTTCAGTTTTACTTCTTAAAATATGCCTTATTTGCTGTTTCATTCTCATAATCAGCCTCTTTTTTTAGGTTAAAGCTAACGATTTGAGGAGTGTATTTTGTTGTAGATGGCATGATATTTTCTGTTAGAAACTATGGGGTTGTTGAAGGGAGCTTTTTACCTCTGCAGTACCCCCATGCTGTGGGGAAGAACACACTGCTGATCGCCGGGCTGCAGGCCAGAAACAATGCCAGAGTGGTTTTCAGCGGCTCCCTGGACTTCTTCAGTGACGCCTTCTTCAACTCTGCAGTGCAGAAAGCAAGACCAGGCTCTCAAAGGTACACATCAGTTATTTTTGTTTTGTTGCTTATGTGAGACATTACTTAGATTTTTGGTCTTATAAACCCCCCCCAAAACTAACTTCCCTGTTGTCTGGGTTTCCCAGGCACGAGCAAACGGGGAACTTGGAGCTGGCTGTGTCTCTGTCCCGCTGGGTGTTTAAGGAGGCGGGAGTGCTTAGAGTGGGAGCCGTTACCCATCATCCTGTGGGAGAGACGGCTCCTCCTGCAGCGTACACAGTTACTGACCTTGTGGTGAGTTTAACAGCAATCGGTACAGTTTAAGGTTTGCATAAGTGAGGAGCTGTGGATGCGAATAC
Organism: Xiphophorus hellerii; assembly: GCF_003331165.1. Classification (NCBI taxonomy): domain Eukaryota; kingdom Metazoa; phylum Chordata; class Actinopteri; order Cyprinodontiformes; family Poeciliidae; genus Xiphophorus; species Xiphophorus hellerii. The sequence continues at coordinate 7,700,348 of NC_045672.1, read as the reverse complement.
AACCTTCTTTCAGGAATACAGCATTGTCATCGAGATGTTGTCCGAGGGCCGCTGGGTCCCCTTCGACGGCGACGATATTCAGCTCGAGTTTGTGAGGATCGACCCCTTTGTCAGAACTTATCTCAAGAAAAATGGTAAACTTGAACACATTCCATTATATAATGTATTTTTATTGCATAAATCTGTACGTTTTCTGTTGATTTTTACCGATATGTTTCATGGTTTTTCATCAGGAGGTAAATACAGCGTTCAGTTCAAGTTGCCCGACGTGTACGGAGTCTTCCAGTTCAAGGTGGACTACAACCGCCTGGGATACACACATCTCTACTCATCCACTCAGGCAAGCTCAATAAACTTAACCTACCTGGGTTTACACTCATCAAATTACTTGGATTGTTTGCGCTTTAAGAGATTACGTCACAAAGATTTTATTTGAAGTAATTTTCTGTTGGTTATCTTGCCCATGTATCCATAAAAGATGATTAGGATTTAATTATTCTGTACGACTTGTCCTCTGCAGGTTTCAGTCCGGCCCCTGCAGCACACTCAGTACGAGCGCTTCATTCCCTCAGCCTTCCCGTACTACGCCAGCGCCTTCTCCATGATGACAGGACTTTTCGTCTTCAGTGTAGTCTTCCTGCATATGAGAGAGAAGGAGAAGTCCGACTAAAGCAAAGACGACAAAAAGTGTGAAATTTTAAAGTGCGAGGGGAAGAATTGAAACTGAAGGTCCTTATGGGTCAAAGGTGTCATTTTGAGATTTTGTTCGTATTTTGTTAAGGGCATGTTGCTGGTGTGTGTGTGTCTGACGGGTGCTGTCTGCAATTTAATGCAGTAGTTTTTCTTTTCTTTTTTTTTTAAAGATGTATCTTAAAATCTCCCAGAGCCCCGTTTGTTGGGAAGTCGGTCCGCTTATGTATAAAATTTGCTCCACATTTGGCTAAAATATAAGAAAAAGCAGTTTCAAATCACTTAAATTTAATCTACTGTCTTCTCAGAAAATGCACTGAAAATGCCAACAATTTTTTTTGTTTTTGAAAAAAAAAATTGGAAAAGCTGCAGACCTCTTTGAAAATAAAATAACCACATTCCACTTGGCATGAGTTTGCGTTTTTATTACAAAACACACTGTGCCTGTGAAGAAATATTTATACCCATTGAGCTTCTTTTTACATTTTTATGTCACCTGTAATATGATACCCAAATCCAGTGAAACCAGTCGTCTTTACAAATTGCCATCTCATTATAAAAGAAGGAAGGCATCAGCCAGGAAGTTTGGAAGCATAGTTATGTTATAAACATTGCCTCAAGTTTGGATATCTCATTCATTTCGATTAAATTATACTTTAGTTATCCCATAGGGAAATATGTCACTTTTAATCATTTTATTAAAAGCGTTGTAGATGTTGATGGTTGTGGGCAGAAAGGACCTTCGGTAGTGGACAAGAAGAAAATCATAAAATGTCAAAGTACTCTGGTGTTAGTCTCAGATATGATCAACACTGAATGTTATAGCTTTAACCATAATTTTAAATATGGAAATAGAATCCAAATTACATAAAAATGACCAACCAGAAAGTTATTAGTTCTAATAAAGGGAAGTCCTTCATAATAATAGTATGCATGTCATAAAGGAAAATACAGGATAATACCTCTTGCCTATTTTTAATTTTTATTTTTTATTATTAATATACTTCTTGCCTTTCACACAAAAGTCACGTTCAGGTGACGTAACCCTCCGCCGGTTGGATTTCCGTTCACACCTCAGAAGATGTTAGCATGCTGTACGTTTCATTCATCGACTAAATAGCCAAATGCTGCCAAAGGTAACATTTAACAATTTCCCACCTGAGTGACACCGGTTTTATCTAAAGAATGCTCTACGCTATCTGTTCTGGGACGCCGAGAAGTCGCTTGTTAGCCTCGAAGAAGAAGAAGAAAGTGCAGGTTTAAGCTAACTCGTAAACATTAACGCTAAGCTGAAGCGACGCGCAGTTTGACGGGCACGAGCGTAAACATTTTAAACTAGCGAAAGAGTTTCCAGAACTGAAACCACAAGCTGTGTGTTTAGTTTAACGTAAAAATGCAACGGAGGGTTTGTTGAGCAGCTAATGTGGGCGGCGTTAGCTTTAGCAACAAAAGAGCGTCGCTTTGGGAGAGTCAGCTGACTGCCTTCTGCTGCCAACAGCCCCAGTGATGGATCAACTCAAAGTGAAGGACCGCATATTGGAAAACATCTCGATGTCTGTCAAGAAGGTAAGCTCTAAACAGTCTGAATTTACCATTTTGATGTACTTATAGTAGCAACATCTACTCCACATGCTTGAGTCATTGCAGCTAGTTATTAGGTCATCTTCTGTTTGCGAAAGAGGGCAACTTTCAAGCTGGAAGGACACCAGCAGTTTATAAGGGCCTTGCCCCTGCGGGAATAACTAATCAAAGTGTGAACTTGCACAAACGAACCCTTGGTTCGACAGCTAACACTTTAATTTGAACATTATAGTTTGTGTTTTTTGTCCACGGTCAGCAGTAGCGGCACTAACCCTGCTTGTGCTCGCACACTGCGGCAATGAAGAGTGTAAACAAAGCTGCAATCACTCTACAGATGGATCCGCGACATCACAATGAAACATTAGCTGTTTCCTCCTCCTTTCTGTTTATGAGAACATACTCCGTGATGATGAGTGTAATGCATGCAGAAACGCGCTTTTCGTCTTCTTTCTGCTGATTGATTAAGTGAATGCTCAAAACTGTACACGTTATTATTTTTCTGAGGGTGATCTGATTGTTAGTATTTTTGAAGCGTTGTCTCATTGCAGTCTGATTGGATTAGAAAGCTTCTTGTTTGGTAATGCACCTAGATAAGCTTTGACTAACGACCACCTTAACCCACCAATGAGAAAAAAAAAGGGTCAAATTTGAGTGTACTTGCTACTTAATTGCCTTCATTGCCCCCCATATTAATTTGGTGTTTACAAACTGTGCCTCTGGCTTTCAAGGTTTACCTTGTGCGCTTATGATGCAGTTGATCTCAGCTGCATTTAGAATTGAAAGGTTACATTGATTTTCTTGATGTCCTGTTGTGCTGTCCCTTGTAAAAATATTCATGCCCCTTGCAGCTTTTCAAACTTATTACAAAGTCGTGCAGATTTGCACTTCTAAAGGCAAATAGACAATAGCTATCCCTCAGCCAAATTGAATAAAGATTATTTAACAACAGTTAAGTCTTGCCACATATTCTAAGTTAGACATAGGTCTGTACTTTGACTTGGCCAATCTAATGCATCAATGTGCCTTGATCTAAGCTACTCCTGTGCACCCCTGGCTGTATGAACACCTTAAGTCATTTGCAGACCCCTGTCAATTCAACTCCCCTATTCTATCTACCACCATGTTTCACAGTGGAGATCTGTAAGTTTTTGCAGCAATGTGCATTTGGCATTTTTTTTCTTCTTCTAGGGTGTTGATATTGCACATAGTTTCCAGCTTACTAACAAGAAAAAATAGAACTAAATAAAAATAATGGGTACTTTTAGTGTCATTCTACTGTAAAGATTAAATGTAATTGTAAATGTAAAAATAGCTAAAACTTGCATTTGTTATATGTCTATTTTTTTTAACTTCAGTTGTAAATGTAAAAATAGCTAAAATCTGCATTTGTTATATATCTATTTTTTTTTTTAAAACTTCAGTTGTTTCTTTATCATTTTTAGTCAAAGTTTTTAAGAGCCGTTGTGGAAGGTCCAGAGAGCCAGTTGCAGCTCCGGAGCCTTGTTGCAGACCCCTGATGTAGGGTATGAATAGTTTTTGGAAGTCACGTTATATAGTTAGGTTCTAAAAGTCACTTGAAGCATAATGAGCAACACAATGAGCAACACTGGAACTTTAACTCGATCACGTACAGTGACACCTATTTTCATTTAGCTGTCATTATTTTTTAGAAATCAATTTTCACTTTGAAATTCAGGGGGGGAGGAGCTGTATTTTTTGTTTTTTTGTCAAAAAAACCCCCAAAATATATTGATTCTGATTGATTGATTGATTGATTTGTTAAAGCAATAAAAAGGAGGAAAACATACAAAGGGATGAATATTTTTCATACACATTTTAACTTTCCCTTAACATTCCAACATTGACTGTCTGTGTATCTAACAGGGGGAGTGTGATTTATCTTTGTTTCCAGGGACATAGGGCAGCTAAACTGAACAGCAACTTGCTTAAATCTACAATCCACAGACAATAGTTGGCATTTTGCCTGTTTTCTAGCAAAGCTGTTTCAGGTTCGTGTTGCAGACTGCTTCGTTTACTGCTTGTATGAGTGCTTTCAAATAGCTCCTTGGATTATGTGCTAGTCAAAGTGATTCCTCCGCTTAGACCTGCGTTTTTTGTTTTAGTTGTTGTCTAGCTGCACAATTGAAATATGCAGTGAGCATCTTTAAAACAGCTAATTTATAGAGTTATCATTTTAACCTTGTGCTGCAGGGTTAAAAGCATACCCACAAAGTCAGTCTTCTGCAGATGACCTATTGTGCAAATTCACCAACTTTTTAAACCCACCGTATTAAGAAATGCTTGGAATTCCTACTCTGAATGCCTGAAAGACTTGCACCTTCTCTCTCTGTAAGAGCAATCTGATCTGCATGTGTCTTTACAGTTACAGAGTTACTTTGCAGCCTGTGAGGATGAAACTCCGGCTATCCGCAATCACGACCGGGTCCTCCAGCGTCTTTGTGAACACCTTGACCATGCTCTGCTGTATGGGTAAGATATTTACTGCAAGATAGCTGCAGAATGTTGGAAATTAAAGAAACATTAATTCAGATTCTTTGTTCTATTTTGCGTGGATCAGATTGTTCTGATTGTAGTGTTACATATGTATGAGAGCTGTGTATGTGTACTTTTATTGTGACGTGTCATTCGGTAAATGAGACTTTTAATGCAAAGTTGACATTTCTAATGAACTTTTAATGCAGTTTTACAGGTGACACTTGTAATGCACTTTTAATGCAACTTTTATGGCAGTTTTCTATTAAAAGTGTCATTATTTACCATATGACACTTTATGACAATTCATAAACATTTATGAAGACTGCTTTGTGTTCACAAGAGGTGTTATGACATGTTTATGACAGTGTCATGTCAGTCTTATGCACACCCCTTCAAATAGTATTATCTGTTATGCTTTGCATCTAAGGTATTACTATTACTAAATACCTTGTTTCCAGATTTTAAAGACTAATCTTGATTTCTAAATTTACTGAAATAACAGTTGTTGCAATTGTTTTCCCATTTTTAAGTAGCAGCTCTTTTAAAAGTGTGTTTAAGCTAGATTCAAAAACAGCATTTCAAAGTGTGTAGAATATTATCAAAGGCCTTCAACTATTTTGAAAAGTGGAAGGGTGGGTGTATAAAAAAAGCATTAATACAATTCCAACATTATGTTTTGTTTTTTTTCTTTACTTTGAAAGCCTTTCATGTGCCTGCAGTACCATGTAGATTTTAGGAAATACCCAAGTCTAAGAAAAACATTCAGTCATCCGATCAAACAGCCTCAGACATAAAAGCATCGCTTTCCTTTGAAAAACCCATCAGACTTCTATCTCTGAGGCCATTTGATCGAATGTCTAATGACAGTTTTCTGAGGATATCTGAAAATTTACACTGTACTACAAGATAATATATTGGCATTAAAACAACATAGTGGCATGGCAATATAGTTCTCTAATGACTTTATCAAATCCTCTTCTTAAGTCATTTTCTACAGCTATAAACAAACGGGACCAACTATATGTCTGGCAAACAGAATGACTGCACTGCGTGTGCATAATAAGTTATATTTATTTCTTTCCCACTCTTCTTTGCACACACTGATATGTCACTTTGCATCCGTTTGTGTCATGTTTCATCTGATATCATTTTTTGGTTTTCTTTATGTTTGCATGTCTTCCTTCCTGTTTCACCACTTCTCTATTGGTGAAAAGAGTTGAGCCATGTCTTGCTTCTTCAGATTTTCCATTTTTTTATTATTTTTGACAGTTTCTCATTTTCTGCAAATAAATAAAAACTTTTTGCTGGGAATTTCAGAAACATGTTGTCAGTAGTTCATAGAACAATGTTCATTTTACTCAAACACATTCCTATAAAAAGTAAAAACAGAGAAACTGATCACTTTAAGTGGTCTCTTAATTTTGTCCTTAGCTGTATTTATCCACTAACAATGATGACAAAATTTTCATTCTGAATTGTTTAAAGTAGCTAACATCAGCTAAAGCACAACGGTTTCTAAATAATTATGTTGCTAACTTTCATTACTTGGAGGATTTCTTTATTGTTCAACAAGCTCACAGTGATATGACCTAATGTACTATAGTAAAATTAGTATTAGGCAAAATAGCTTTACAAGACCTATATAAATCTTTAACACTGACTGAGAAGCCATAAAACATAACAAAAGTACCTACTTCTAAAGATATTCTTGGTTATTCTAGGTAAGAGTCCTTTTGTGTAAAGAGCTTATACCATTAGCCAAACACTCAGAAGATAAAGGATATTGCGTATACTTGATTATGTATCAGATCCTAGCTTAATTTCTGAAATATTTTCTTCAAGGTGCTTTAAATTCTTTGTTTTTGACATATCTTATATTTGCTCAACATCAATAACAATATATAGCACTCATGGGCATATATAGCAATATTTTTTGCTATTCTAATGTATACCGAAGCATTCCTTTACAATGGCACTGATACAATGATATCAGTGAAATGTTTCCCAACTTTGTCTGAAAATCAACAGTAGACATTGTGAGGTTATTCTTTTAAATTATACAGTTTCTTGTTTGTTTACTTTTACCTTAGTATAATTATCCATGTTCCCACTTACCTTAACTTGGTGGAGGGACATCTGAATTTCCCCACTGTGGGACAATAAAATAGATATTTCTATTCTAATCTAATGACAGGGTGTCCTTAAAAAGTCCTAATTTCATTTATCTAAAATTAAGGCCTTATTCTCTTAAATTCATTTTAAACAAGTAAGTTGGCCTTTAATGCGTTTATCATTTTGTCTTGGCTGGACTATTTAATCTTGCATTTTCTTGTAGGAAATTTTTGTTAGGCAAAAGTTTAAGTCATACTCGGACATCTTTATTGCATTCTGTGACTCGAGACAGTTGAGGCTAACTCTCTGCTAACATACCCTTGCTACCCAGCTAGCTAGCCAGCCTTTTAGCGTCCATCATTGTAAGCGCAAATTTATTGCCATTTGGCTGCGTTAAGTTCGTACATTTCTAATAAGTCTTAAATTTATGCTTGGTTTCACAAGCATAATGACATTAAAAAGATCTTAAGTCTAAAATTTTAATCTGCAGGAACCCCAATTGGTGCTCTGATCTTCTCAGGTCAATCTGCCTGAGGATCGATATTATTTACACAATATTTTAAACAACCTGACATACGTTACCTATTTGTGTTAGCCCTTTCCTTTATGAATGTGTTGTTGTTTTAGGCTGCAGGACATATCGTCAGGCTACTGGGTGCTGGTGGTTCACTTCACCAGGAGGGAGGCTGTCCGACAGATAGACGAGCTGCAGCACATAGCCACCAACCTCGGTCGAAGTATGACGTATTAACTGCATAGGGAATTGCATTTGAAATAAAAGGAAACATCATTTATTAGACTGTCAGATGCATTCATTAAAGAAGGCTTCAACTGTTCTGTGCAGGTCGAGCATGGTTGTACCTGGCGTTGAGTGAGAGCTCTTTAGAAAGCTATCTGCGCCTCTTCCAAGAGAATCAAGGATTGTTACAGAAGTATTACTTCAAGTATGTTAAGATTTTTTTTTTTTTATTACCATTTTTAAGAAATGCATGTGACTGCTGTTAAAGTTTTCTGCTTGGACTTTTACTGTTCACTTCATATGTATTAAGTGCCTTAAATCATAATGTCTTTGATTTGTAGAAATGCATTGGTCTGCAGTCACGACCACCTTACGCTGTTCCTTACACTGGTGTCCGGCCTGGAGTTCATTCGCTTTGATCTGGAGCTGGTCAGCATAAGTTTAATCACAACATTATCACACACTGCAGTCATCTGTGTCCTTAACTTGTCAGACGCCTGTTCCTGGTTTAGGATGTGCCCTACCTGGATGTAGCTCCATACATGCCAGAGTACTACAAACCGCACAACCTGCTGGACTTCGAGGAAAGGCTCCCCAGCTCGGACAGCTTGTCTCTGCACTCGTTTACCTCCCTGACCTCCACCAACCTGGAGTGGGACGACAGCGCCATAGCTCCCTCCAGTGAAGGTAGAGCATGCTGTATTTTGTCTACTCACCCTGTTTCTTACTATACGTCTTTACCTAAATTAGTATAGTAAAACCTGGCAGTGAGATGCAGACTGATTTTCATTTTTGTTTTTTTATGCTTAAAGTAGGACTGGGCAATATTTAATTCTGCCTTTGGTTCATCTGTCTAAAGAACATTGTACCAGAAGTCGTCCTCTTTGTCTACGTTCTTTCTGGCAAACTTCAGTCTGGCCTTCATGTTTTTCTTGGAGAACGAAGTTTTCTTTCTCATTGTATAGATATTCACTTCTACATCCACTGATGACATTTTAGGGTTTTTCTATATATGCCTTATCATTTTACAGAGTTAAATATATGAGGTTTATTCAACAGGGTAAAAAAAATGCTGACTTTGAATGTTCTAATCATATTCACCAAATGTAACAACTAGGAGTGTTTCAGCCATTTGAAATTAGAAGTAATGTGGGGTTGCTTTAATTTATTCATCACCAGAAATGTTTTTTTTTTATAGATTTGGCAGAAATTTTAAACTATTCCTTTGTTTTTCTTTTTTAATTAGTTGATTTTTTTTCCCTGTATTTTTACAATTAGTGATAAATATATGTCAAAAGATGTTAGCTAAACATCCAGGCTGTCATGGGTTGTGCTATCATTTCTTCATATGACTGTATTTTATTTCATATGCTCACCGATGGTGGCAGAATACCTTCACTGGGGTAATTGCAGCGCTCAGCCCCCACAAAGCACTGAGCCAGTTCCCTGTTTTAGTTCCCATTTCTCATTTTTTTACCCTCATTGGTTTAGTTGTTTCACATTCCATGTATCATGTTATTTTACTGTTTCTCTGTCATATTCAGACTCATCTGTCTTTTGTTTCTTCAGTCAGACTTTTTCTAATTTTCAATGTTATCCCTCCTTTTCTTTTTTTTGTTTTAGATTATGATTTTGGTGACATGTTCCCCGTGTTGCAGTCATTGCCAAGCTCAAACTGGGAAGGTGGGACAATGGTCAACCCTTCCTTCCTGCTTGCTCATTCCATATTTTCTCTCCCTCCTTTATAGCATGAGTTTGAGCACAACTTGGGATTAAATGCATGCTGGGAACCTGAACTGTAAAACAGCCACTGATGCAAGATAATGTATCTGAATTTGAAAAAGATGAAGTAAATGGAACAAAAAAAATTAAAGGTTTTTGGCAGTTGGTCCTGAAAGATTTAGTTTTCTGTGATATTTAAGGCAGTATATTTAATATACTGTGTTTACGTCAAAAGCAATTATGTAGTGGCCAGCATCAGATTATTATGATCTGTTTACTTTGTGGAAGAATTCCACAGCTTCACTAAATTTAGACAAAATGTTTCAAACAATAAAGCATGACAAGCTCTGAAAGCTTTTGTTTTAAACAGAAAGAAACACAACCTTACTGCTGCAAAAATAATGTAGCATAGTGATCATTTCAGTTATAATTAAGTGTGCACCAATAGTAGTTTTCCTGCCGATCACCAATCTTGAAAAAGCCTGAGTTGCTGATTCCGATGTTGTCCAGTGCCAATTTTTGTCTGAAAAGTCTCTAAATATAGCTCATTGGATATTATCGGGTTTATGTGTAAGTATCAGTTGATCAGCCAAAATTAAGGAAATCTGAGCTAATTTATCAGAGAAATTTAATCTGTTTTCAAACACTTGTTAAAACCGTGTTATACCTTAACTCAGATTATTATTTTTTAATAATTTGACAGAAATATCTTTTAAGTGATTCATCACATTTAGAAAAAGAAGCACATTATTTTCTGATGTTTATTGGATTAATGATACAGTTGAAACAGATTTACATAAACTTTATATAAATACAATTATTCCTTCACTTTTTGGCATCAACTGACTGTTCCTAGTTTAAGTTAATCAGTATTACAAAACATGAAACCTTGTGAAGATGCTGGCATAAGATTCTTAAAGAAAGAAAGAAAACATCTGTAACTACAGAATCGACATAAATAGCCAGATTACGATTTTTAAAAACGTGTCCCGTGATCTGGTGCAATTTAACTTTTTACAAAGATTCAAGAACCATTGTTACATTTGGAGAGATAAGGGGATGAGCTTGCAAGCATGAAACAACATCCCAACTGTGCGATGCACTGAAACACTTCAGGAAGAAAGAACTAGATATTGGAGGGCATCTCAAGAGGTCAACCAGGAAGTTAAAGCTTGGAGTCAAATAAGTCTTCCAAATGCAAATTTGTTATAAGGTGGCTGAAGGATAAAGTCAGTGTTTAGGAATGGACATCACAAAGCCCTGATCATAGATCCATGTGCAACTAAGGTGACCTACAAACCTGAGTCTGTTACACCAAAGCTCAGTTAACTATTGTGAGAAATTTGTGGAAGGATACCCAGATTATTTGGCCCACCTTTAAAGGCAACTCCATCAAATGCAAAGGAAATGTAAGTAAACTTCTAAATTTGAAGAAAGTTAATATATGTTACCAAAACACCCCTGGCAACACTGCAAAATGTTGTTGTTGTTATTATTATTATTACTATCATCATAGATACATATTTTTTTATGTTATTTCCTAAAAGATACAATGTTGCCAATATTGAAAAACCTGTTTATGCTCCTCTGGCAATTTTCATAGTTGTTTGACTTGGATGGTCCCTTTATTGCTATATTGCATACAGACTATGAAATAAATCAAATTTCCGACAGATCGAGATAAAAAGTTGTTCCATTCAGTTAAAACAAATTTTATTAGATGAGGAGAGACGGTCCTTTGGGGTTGCCTATGAAACCCAAGGGCAGAATAAATAGAAATACATTTATATTATTTCATACATTTGTAGTCGTACTTATTCAAATGTCATAAATCAAAATAGAAAAAAGTGAAACAAACTGTGTTTATGCACAATAAAGTGAATCATTAATTTGGGAATTTATTGCTGGGTGGGTTACCTGTCTGTCATGTTCTGCATGTGTTGCTTATTTGGGGAACTATCTCATTCAAGCTTACTCTCCGTAACTGTTGACACAGCAGTGGGAAAGCCCGAAGCAGCTGGTACTCACCTTGTCCTTTCTAGGCTTCTCTCTTTACTGTGTATCTCTCTGTGTTGCATATTATGGTGTATCTTCTTCCTGTTGATGTCTTTCACTGGCCTAGGTTCAGCTAAGCTGTAGTGTTGGTTGAAAATCAGCCAATCAGTTTTACAAGTGACTTATTTGAAATACTTAAGATTACACTTTAGGTTCTCAAATTGCTTGAGAATAAGCAGTTATTTGTCAGTTTCTATCCTTGCCTTTTAGCTGTAGCTGCTCCAGTAACACTGCTTGACCTGGGCCTGTGACTCTGCAAAGAAACCCGCTGCCTGATACGTCTCATATTGTGTGGTGCCTTTGTTTTTATTTAACCCTTTAAAAAATTTAGATTGCTTTGCCCTAACACTGGCTATTTCTATGCTAATGAGGAAATGCACAGTATTTCTGTATACTTGTTTGGTTGGTCAGCATTGCAACACTGCAAAAACGCACAAAAGAAATTAAAACCAAATCAGTTCCTTGTAAATACGGTGCTGGTGAGAAGTTTATATACACCTGACTTGATTGTAAATCTCCTGGGTTGGTAAAAGCATTACCAACTGAATGTTTTTTTTCAGTTGGCAATTACTATACAACAAACAAATTCTTTGACTTGGCAGTAATGAATAATTAAATGTAACTATTTGAAATAGTTGATTTTTCTAGTCCACATAAGCTCAAATGCAAAACAAAAAAATATACATATGTATTCTTGTTGGATGCTTTCTATGCAGCCCTTCGTAGGTTGCAGAGAAACCAAATAATTCATGAGCCATCAACAAGCTTCTGATAAAATTGTGGCTGGATATTCAACCTCCGTTATTATGAAATGTTACCTTTTTTTAACTAACTGATTTACCAATAGGGACCCAGCTTTTAAATATATTAAACAAATTGCCCTTCCATAGACTTAATGTTGCATGGACTGGTTTTATTATTTTCAAAAGCAGTTTTGAAGCCTGTTGATATACCTGGTTTTGTCAAAGTTTCCAACATCAAGCTGTTGGTTTGAGGCAGGGGTGCCTTGATACAGTTTATTCTTTTTCCGATACAATACCAATATGGCAGCTTTGACTATTGGCTGACACAGATACTGACTCAATACATTATCAGCACAAACCATACATACAGTTATTACTTATTTTGTAGTGTGGGATGTTAGAAAAGGCTTGATTAAGTGATACTACTCAAACAGAGAACAATAGTGGACAGCAATAGGTATGAGAACAACTAGCTAATATGTCTGACAGTGAGATACAAGCACTGAAGTATATAAATGCTGGAGTGGATTGCTTCTATCAGCGTCCTTATATCAGAGATTTTAAATTTCCAGAATATGCTTAAAAGTGAGTTCTGTGCCAAACAACTCAACCAGTTTAAACAAATTATCAACTCTGCCTTTGAAAATTCTGCTGGAAGCTTGTTGATGCTTCCAAAAATGTGTTATTTTACTGCAACTTTCAACACTTAAGCATATGTTTTACCATGTAAATTCAAACTTGTGAAGACAGCACAGCTCAAATATTCTTTTAATAAGTGTAATAAAGTTTTCATTGGCACTGTAACTTTTACCAACAAGCCAATTGACGTAAATTCTGCTGCCACCAATGCAGGAGAGGCAGTCTGTGTATTTCCTTTACTCTTTAGATATAAACCTGGACAACAGCTGCATTTGCATTTACTCAGTTATCTTTTTGCGGCTCTTGACAATAGAGGGTGACTTGACCGACCAGGCCAGCTGCCCACGGTCGACTGGCTCTGATCCCCAGACGGTCGTCAGTGACACAGTAGTTGTCACCAGCACAGCCGTGGGGAAAACGGTTGCTCGCCTTTCCCCGAACAGCCCCACATCTCGACACAACCCGTTCAATGAGGACTCTGACACGAACACCTCAGCGGACGTTACACCAGTTCATGCAGCCAGCCGTCGGAACACCACCGAAGATGAGACAGAGGTCAATGGCAATGAGCTTGAAGTCATCAGGTAGTGAATGTTTTAGGGTCTTACCTTTAAGAAGCATCTTTTGCTTATGCGGGAAGCTAAATTTACCATCTTCATTATCTGTCCTAGGATGGCTAAACGAAAGAAGCCAGCCAAGAAGCGACGTGGCAGGGGATCTACGGATTCCAGCAGCAGCATCCATGCCTCGCTGTCCTCTGAACATGAGGAGATTGTGAACCACAGCATGTCGCAAGAAGTTGACTCGATAAACTCCACTGTAGCGCTACTGGACAGTGAAGGAGAGCAGAGCAGGAGCAGAGTGGGGTCTGTGATTGTAGAGGAAGGGGGCGAAGAAGGGGTGGAAGGCTTGCTTCGGCTCCCAGAGATGACAGACACCTCCATGGACACCGTTGGACAACCCCTCCGTGATGTCATGGAGAGGCTCAACGGGTCCTGGGTACCCCCTGAAGAACAGGATCACAATCAAAGCTGTGATCAGAGGTCCCTGACTCCGGTGCAGCAGCCCTTTCGCAACGATTCCGAAGGAAAACCTCCTGACCCAACTCCACAAGAGACGTTTGACTCCTCCCTGGCCGACAGACCAGACTGCCTGCAGACCTCTAGTGTGTCTGCGGACCTATGCTGCATTACCACCGACAGTACAGACTCTGCTGACACAAGTGGTGGCCACAATGACTCTACAGAGCAAAGCCAGTCACAGACTCTTTCAGGTAGCCTTGAAGATGAGGAAGAAGCAGAAGAGCCAGCAGGACGGAAGCTCCACATGAAGGAGGAGGAAGAGGAAGAGACCGTAGAGGGAGATTCAGCAGGCAGAACATCTGTAACCGAGGAAACGGAGCAACAGGAGAAACTCAGTCCTTCTGAGATTTCTCACCCAGCAGAGTTCAAGTAAGATGTCAAGATATGACCAGATATTTGTTCTGGTGCTGGTTCTCATTGCAAATTTAATCCTCTTCATCCACGTTGCAGGGTGGACAACAATCACCTGCTTCTTCTCATGATCCATGTGTTCAGAGAGAACGAGGAGCAACTTTTCAGAGTGAGGATGGAAGAAGCTTTCTTTTCTTTTTTCAGACTTTTTCTAAACCTCAAGAGAGTCACGTCTCAATTCATTGTTCAACAATCAGATTAACAGATTGATTTGGCATCACAAATAAAATGTGTAGAGAACAAAAATTCCACTCTGTCCCTTTAAGAAAGTTGAAACTTTTGATGTTATTATGTCCTCTTAGAAGTGGCTATGAAACAGTCTTTCTTTGGAAATGTTGCAAGGCCCACAGTTTTGTCAATGCCTTTTACACTTCTTCCTTATAGACTGACAAATTACAAAAGTTTGCTCTTTTTCAACCATGAGGTGCCTATAATCAGGGTGCCTGCACTTAAAGTCTTAAATTCATTAATCTAAAAGTAAGGCTTTAAAATGTCTTAAAATTATTTTAAAAAGAAGTATGTTGGCCTTTAATCATATGTCTTCAATTTTGCCTTGACAGGATTATTTCATTTCATATATTCAATGTATTATTTTTTCTAGACTTTTCTGTCAGGCAAAATCTTCATAGCGTTCTCATGAGAGCCTCAGTTGTCTCTCATGAGACAACTGAGGCTACCAGTAATTACCTGCTAATACCCTTCCTAGCTACCTAGCTAGCTTATATGTGTCTATCGTGGCTAAGTTCAAATGTATCTCCAGGATGACATCCACACTTCTTCTGTGGAGATGTAGGTCTTAAATTTCATTAAAATTGGTCTTAAAGATTTCTTTAAAAGTCTTAAATTTGACTTGGTGAAACCTGCAGAAACCATGTTTAAAATGTTCTAACTTTGCCACATTTGCTTCTAAATTTTCTCAAAAAGCAGGAAGAACAATCTGCCCATGAGGACTACCTCTGTATATAAAAATTGTCTGCTTTCCTTCACATTATAAAAACGTCACAGTAAATCCTCCATGGAGATGCTAACAATAGTAAATGCTTCATTGGAGACAAATAAAACTCCCTAAGGATTTCTCTGCCATTCATTTTGTGTTTTCCAGATGTTGAGAATGAGTACAGGTCACATGGAGGGGGACCTGCAGCCTCTTTATCTGCTGCTGACTGACTGTTACATCTACTTACTAAGAAAGGGTGAGTAAATAACATAATCAGCCAGCACCTCTGGCTCTGATATCCAAAACTGACACCAGCCCTATGTCATGGGAAACCTTAGAATTTGTGTGCTGCACAGAGTTTTGTTCATGGATCATATATTTTGCGATTCATTTGGCGTACATTAATATCTGCCTATTATTTTTAGGAGCAGCTGAAAAACCCTACACAGTAGAAGATGCTGTTTCCTATAATGAGCTCGACTATCTCTCTGTAAGTCATCTGCACCTCACAAGTTTATCTCATTTTTTCTAGATAGATTTCACTACATTTATATTATATTTTTCTTCTAAACTTATTGCTTTTGTATTACTGCTAATGCAATGATTGACAATGATAAAACAGGAGATTTACTTAATATGTTTTAAACAAGATAGATCTAATTTTTTCCCCTTAGGTGGGCCTTGACCAACAGACAATAGCGCTGGTTTGCACCAACAGAAGAAGGAAGTTCCTGTTGGATACAGCTGATGGCTCGCTGACTGTGTAAATTCACTTATATTGGTTTTTATTAATATTCCTGACTTATACGTTCTCTTTGTGTATTAAAAGAGGTAGCAAATGCAATTTCATTCTGTTCCTTTTTTTGGACAGATATTTACACCATTGGCTGAATTGTCAAATTAACTTTTGTTTTTTTATACATTTCTTGTAAAGTGCTCCTTTTTATTGGAAAATGATGATCTAACAAGATTTCAGTCTAAAACTTTTGATTCGATATCCCATGGTGACCTATTCCTCACCTACGTCGCTTTTTCTGGCTGTTGACAAGCTTCCAACATAATTCAGTCTAAATATTATCCACTGCTAGCAGTAGACTTTATAAAAGTCAGATATTTTGCTGGTGTGTGAACCAAGTCTTGCATTCACAACTGTTCATCAGGTAGTCCATTGCAGAAGTTTAATATTACACTGCTTTACATATTATCCTTTATTTATACAGAAAAAATCTCTTGAGTCAATGTCTCATTTACAAGAGAGATCTGTTACATACATCACAAAAACATAAAAATAACAATACAGTCTACCAAACACTTATGCATTCTCTAAAGTTTGGAATCATTTCATCTTGAACACAACCAATTGTGTCAGCGTTTCAACTATCTCGTCCCAACTGTGACCCTTACATGAAAGGAGATAGATTATAAAGCTTAGAAACGACCAAGTATCCGGTCACTATTTTGAAACTGCTGGAACATCAGTGTGACCCTATAGAGAAGGTTCTGATCTGGGAGATCTCAAACATTTCTCCATTCATCTTTTCTGACTTGTCTCCTACTTCCTGCCACTGACAAACATTCATCTTGGAAAAGTGTTGGTTTCCTTCTCACTGAGTGATTGCCTGTCCACTGGCATTCAATCTCCTTTCTCCTTCATTTTTAGCTGGTTCCTGTCTGTGCTGAAGTCCGCCATGGTCCACGGTTGTCGAGAGCCTCCATATCCAGCTGTTCTGACAGATGCCACCATGGAAAAACTGGCCTTGAATAAGTTTGTCTCTCAGGAGTGTCATTGTGAGGTAGAATATTGTTACAACTGATTTGTGCTGTAGCAGCTTTCGACAACCAAACCTTCCAATCATTATGACATTTGTTGCTTATTATTCTCAGGTATCTGAAGTGTCTATTATTATTCTCAGGTATCTGAAGTGTCTATCCAGCTTTATTCACTGGTTCACTGGGAGGACCCAATGGATATGACCATGTCTCCCCAAGGAGGCACACCCACCTCTGGTGTCCCTTCCAATATCAAAGAAGGTTCTCTGCAGTACAGGGCTGGGATCACGTACCTCGGTAAAGAGATGTGGAAGAGCTGCTACGTCATCCTCGGGTACAGACCATACTCATGCTCATATTTTCCTTTCCAAACTCCCCTCCAGTTGTTTTTATGCTGAATAGCTGAGTCTTTGTCTCCTCGGACCAAAACTGGAGTTCTCTAACATTGCACTTAGGAGATTTTCCATCTCCTTCTACTGGGAAGATGAGCTTAAATTGCCATCCAGCCTTGATTTTCTCCATTCCAGTTTGAATCTAATTCTTGCTCTGACTGTGGCTATGGGCAAAATTTCAAAACTGTAGTTGACTCGTTTTGGGTTTTTTTGAGTTCCTGAATTAACAGACTAAATGGCATGTTTTAATGTCTTATTCTAAAGTGTGACTACAGAAAATGTGACATTTTATATTTCTACCTCTGTGAAACAGGAAGTTCTAAATTACAGATTGAAAGTTCCTACATAACCTCATCAAGTAAAGTATGATTTTAAGTCATTGGGATATTTTTATATAATTTAATTTTGCCACCAATAACCATTTTTTTGGTTTTTGCTATTGCAGGATTTCTCCCCCCTGAATAAATGTACTCAAAATAAGATTTTTTACTCGTATAAAAGTTGCAGTAACTTTTATAAACAATATACATCTCCATATTTGTTAAAACTGTTACCATGTTGTGACAGATAATATGCGAAAAAAACTAGCTCCTTCATCTCCTCTTTGTGCTAATATCACCATCTACAGAAGTGCACCGCTCTTGGTCCAAAAACAACCAATCAGAGCCAAGAGGAGAGTCTTTGCGCTGTCAATCAAGCTTGTAGTGGCACTGCTCAGTATGCTTATGGAGGAGAAACAGCTTACAGTTGGAGAAAAACTATTTATTCTCTGTCATTGGTGGTTATGCTAACTACGCTGAGCATTCATGACGGGAAACCAGCTGTAGCGTAGCAGAAAGAGAGAGAGTGTGAACAGCATTATTGACAGCACTAAGACCCTCCTCCTGGCTCTGATTGGTTGTTTTTGACCAAGAGCGGTGCATTTCTGCAGATGGCTGAGGGACCACACAGGGAAGCAGAGGAGCTTGATTTTTTTTTTTTTTCACAGATTAACAAACATATCGCTTATTAAAGTTACATACTGCACCTTTAAGGCTTTTTCACATTATAGAAGTACTTTATTCATCCCAGCAGGGAAATTACTTAAAGAGGGGTACTAATGACAGAGAGTGGTGCTATATCATTTGAACAGGTTTTATTACATAATATAATTTCTTGTATAATTTGTTTCTTTCATGTTTTACTGAAAATATTAATCTGACAGTCTGTCCAAATGTCATCCGGTATATGGAGCTAAATGTTTGTTCTCTCTTTGTGCAGCAAAGGGGTTCTGTACTTGTATGCAGAGAGGACAGATGTGACCCCTCTGATGTCTGTCACCTTGGGGTAAGTCTCAGAAAGCTCAACTTCCAGATTGAAAATGATGCCCTCTGAGGGGCTCTCCCTGTTTTGACGCCTCTTTGTTTGTCCTCAGGGGGGAACACTGTGGAGGGTGCCGTCGCTCCAACAACACAGAGCGTCCCCACGCCTTCCAGGTCATCTTGACAGAGCGCCCCCCACTGGTACTCAGTGCCAATAATGAGCAGGACATGGCCGAATGGATGCAGCTTCTCTGTCAGTCTGTTTCCAAAGGGGTAAGTGGAGATAGTTGGAATAATGCACTGTTCATATTACAAATTTTGCATCCATTGGTTTTAAGTTAGAGATTTCTATGGATAAACATAGGAATGGTGGAAAAGAAAAACCTTATTATGGACAGGATTTATTTAATGTTTGTACAATTTTCATCTGTATCAGACATTATAAGCAAAGGTTTCTCATTTTCTTCAGCTACCTTGCTAAATAGGGTATTTCAAAAATATTTGTCCCCTTTCTATGTTCTTATGAATAGCTTTTTGAACCTTGTACTCTTGTTTTCTTCCATTAAACATTTTCATTTGCTTCTGTTATTCTTTTTGTTTTTGTTGGATTTAACAGACATTATTTTGGTTGCATGATTTCCTATTGAATATGGACCTATGAAAACTACAGCCCCTTTACCACAGGTTATCCCTCAGGGTGTGGCCCCCACCCCATGTATCCCATGTTGCCTGGTGGTGACGGACAAGAGGCTGCTAACTTGTCATCAGGATTGTCAGACGAGCTTTTTCCGTTCGCTGGGCAGTGTCGATATCTGTGATGTGACCACTGTGAGCTTGGAGTCTGACAAGGAATACTGTGTTATTGTGAGTGATCTTCTGCTTACCTTTGTCTGTGATTGGTACGTCAGAAAATTACTATGTGTATTTTACTAATACTTTAGGTAACGGCTATTTCCGCTGCCAAGTGTTCTTCCCCTATCATGTTGATTCCTTTTACAGAATAAATAAGGACTGTTGGGGATACTTCATTTAAACAGTTTCTATGGTAACCATATCTACTTGAGTTATCAGAAAATAGAGCAGTCAGTAACCAATTCCTTTGTATTCAGATATTGGGTTTAGATTTTCTAATCATACGTGATGCGTATTGAGTTTACAGGGTTCATACATAGGTGCTGAATTGTCTGGATCTTTATTTGACGATTTTCCAGGACTTGAAAATGAAATGGAATATGGAAAAGTGTTTTGTTTTTTAAGGCAATACATCTAATAATGTTTATGATGTGCACACTATGGCTTTACATTAATTTATAACAAATTGACATTCTTCAGCTCCTATTTGCTACATCAAACCTTACTTTTTGGCATTTTATTATTTCGGTTTCTTAACTTTTTCACAAAAGGGCAATTACTTTATTTTTAGGACATCAGACAACTTCAGGCTTATGATCCTTCGACTTTGGCTTTTTAAAATACAATTAATATCAACTAACATACTAAAACTGCTACAGTAAAGATACCAAGGTTCTCAAATTGTGCTTTGAATAGTTTCCATCTAACATATGATATCCCAATCCATAACTGATAAATAAAAACGTTACAGATTTTGAAATAAAGCTTGAACTCAACAATGCAATGGTGCTAATCAACCAAACTTGTTGAGATTAACTTGTTCTCATGGTACAGATTTAGATGAGAAGCTAATTTTTCTTTTACTTGTATGGCGTGTTTTGTCATTTAAGGAAAATTGGACGTTCTTTGTTGTTTTTCCCACTGATCAAAAATACCCAAATTAAAGATCAGATGTTTTGATGTTTCAAAATTTGTTTCTAGAAATTGAATTAATTTGAAAGAATCTTTACAAGCTGTGACAATACCTGTGGAATTGTTTCTTGTTTTTGTGTTGCTTTTCCTAATGAAAATCTTCCCATTGGGCTTTTTCCAGTGCTGTAACATCGGCTTTTGCTCTCTACAGGAGTTTGCAGCAGATCGAACTCAGTTCCTCCCTCCATGGGTGTTATACTTCAGCGGCTGTGAAGAGAGGGATCGGCTTCTAAATGCATTAAACAAGACATGGAAGGACATTTTTCAGGTCAGAATGAACTGTCAACCTTGTTCTTGACGGGATAAAATCAACATGTGGTGGTTTTACAAATCCAGCATTGGTTAGTTAGGAAAAAAGAGTTTAGAAGATAGTTTATCAGGGCTTTCTTCAAAAAACTTGCTAAGCCCGTTGGCTACTAGGCCACTTTACCTACAGCCAAGATGACAGAAAATATAAAAATATGTCTTAATAACTATGTCATTGGAAGATATTATTGACAATACTTAAACACTAACTATAGATTTTAAGAAAAATGCAAAAACAAATAAAATTTCTTTAATATCTTTTTTTTTTTGCACTTCGCTTAAGCAAGTTCTGCCTAGCAGCCCGCCAGGCTTAACTTTATATAACATTATGCAAAAAGAGCTTTATAGCATGTTCTCTTGCGCTGTGTAGTTAAACATGTTGCCTGTTGTCGTCGTACACAGGTTGACCTCCCCCACCATGAGCTGTTGGACCCGCTGGTGCAGAAGCGCTGTGGTGAGGCCCTGGAGCTGATGAAGAGTGCCTGGCAGAGGGCAGACAGCCTGGCTCGAGGCAGAGCCCAGCGGGAACCCTGGTGCTGACACACACACACACATATCCACACCCCATCATCTGTGTGTGCTTCCCTGGTACGACACAATCCAATGGAGGGTTACGTGTCAGAATACTCAGAAGTAACATTCTGGTCCATCAGACATGCGGCGGTAATTTTGCTGAAGCCAAGTTTCAGAACTGCTTTCATTTAAAACATTTAATGCTAAAGTTGTGGTGCATGTGCACACAGAGATATTGATTCCACTAAAATAGCTACATTTGGCAGAAACGGTGAAGGTTTGTTGTCATAAACCTCTAACCTTTAACTCTGAAGATTTTGCTAAGTCTGAAGCATGACGAGAATCAGCAGCTAGGAAGTTTTCTTTTATATGTCTGCCAATCTGAGTGCTTCATATTATACACATCTGGATGGATTCACAATTTTATCCTGTGCACAAAAATTTTTTAGGATACTCACCGCTTGCGTAATGCACACAACTGTGTGAATTTGAAGGTCTTTTTTACACTGATGCTAATGCTAACTGTTAAAACGTGTCCTGATAAAGTTGACCTGAAGTGCAAACGTACAAAACTTTATGGTGTCGGTGCACGAGCGCTGACCCTGGTCTGATATTCAGATTAGCTGTGAGCAAGAGTACACACCTTCACAAGGAGTAATTCTCACATAAACTTTAGACAAGACCCTGCGGGAATGAAGATCTGAAGCAGATATTGATATTTTACACATGTCAAGCACTCTGGGAAACACACTCATGCCTGATATTTGCTGTTCTAGAAGTTGAAATGTTTCCACCTAAATTTGCCTTTTTTTCCACGGTGTGGAGACAGATAACATTTGCACATTATTTTTGCTCGGTTTTTTTGGTACTAGGTTTATTTTTTTCTCTTTCCAGAAGTAGGAGGAGGATTCAGATGAATTATTTAAATTGCTAGTTGATTAGATTAGTTGGGATTTTTCTGATGTTTACGTCTATGTATATAAGTGTTGCAGTCTGTTTGAATCATATTTCACAGAATAATGTGTTATTTGACCATACTTCTTCCTTTGATTTTTGTGTCAAGTGTTGATAACATTGAACTTTTATTTATAAGTTTATCATTATGCTCATTGCAATGCATGATTTCTAAGGAAATCCTCACCTTTTTCTGATTACTTTCTTTTTTGATGTAATACTAAGGCTTGGCAGAACATAAAAATTGCAAAGATTTGAATCTCAATACAATCTCCCCTACACAATAAAATATTGGCTCTCATTAAAACATGAAATAATGTTTTGCTTGTGTTGACAATTTTGCCTTTTATGATCTGTAATGGGTAAATTGACTAATTTCAACTAAATTAATCCTTTTGATATTTTAAACAGATGCCTTTTCAAGTATATTTGCTTTCAGATCACTGAAATTTACATTTTGTTTGAATTTTATCTCAGATGTTCTCTTCTTCCAATTAAATTTTATGTTAAACAGGCACATGGATGTGAAACCTAAATACTCTAAACGGACTTTGAAGAACTTCCACTAGGTGTTGCATTTTAGGCTAAACAAGCTTTATCAGAAGTGCTGTTTTTATATAACTCTTAACTCTGTGGTTAAATATGCACTGCATTAACATGCCTCTTAGCCATATACATACATGTGTACATCTTGTACAATTTACACTGTGTTACTCCTGTGTTAGCATTAATCAGGTCAGTAAACCTTTCTAAGTGCCACTTGGTCTTGCTTTTTTTTTTCTTTTTTTTTGGTAACAAAGAAATCTCAGGTGAATAAAGGTTCCAAAACCTTAAGAGTCACCTTGTGTGTTTTTGTTTTGCTACAGCGTCTCTTGAATCTCAGTGCAGTATTTTTTAAATCACCGTTTTCTTTAAGCTTTGGGACGTTGCAACTCTCAGTGCAGCGTTATGAAGCTATGTTTGCACACACATGGGGAGGAACATTTGGAGAAGGTTTTATAAAAGGTTTTGCTCTTTGCAAGAAAAATAGAGTACGAATTCCTAAAGGATCCGTTGGTTTGGGAACGTAAAGTTGGAGATGTTGGAGACTTGAAATGTGTCTTCTGTGCTTTGATTTGTGCCTGTGGACGGTATATGAAGAAAAAGTTAAGGAAGTGTTCTTGAGCGTTTGAAATTCAGGAAATTGCTGGTCAATGATGGGTAATACCTTGTAAACGATGTACTGTCAGAGTTTTTCTGTTTTTTGTTTTTCCTGTTTGTTTACATGCACATTGCATAGAATATTTGTATTATTCATTGGATTTATTGAAATGTAAATAAAGCACTAATAATAATAACAGTCTGTTAAGTCCCACTTAACCATATGCATGTTCTGAAAGTTTTATATTGTTCTGAATCTCAGAGAATGTACAAACAAAGCTTTGGAAAATGCAACTAAATAAACTGCAAAGAAAGTTGACTCCTGCGGTGACTCTTTGTGGGTTTTAAAGATTCTCGCGTTACTTGCAAATATAATCAAGGATGAAAGCTGCGGCAGTCATGTTGGAGCAGGACCAGAAACTTTACAAGTTACTGCAGCTCAGTCGAAATGTTTTTTTTTAGTTAAATGCAACATTGTAATCTGGAATTACACTGCAGCACACAAAGCAGAAGCTCCCTGTCTTTAGGGCAACAGGACTTTGAGTTTGTTGTTTATTGTATGTCCTTAAAATATGAACATGCACTCTATTGGTTCTACATGTTTTGTTGAAGAATACCTTGTAATTATCTTTTCAGTTTTTAGAGAAGGCAATGAACTGAAAAGTCTAAATCCTACGTTGTCGTCTTGCATGTAAAACATGGTGATAACTGCAGTAAAAACAAAAGAATAAGATTATTTTCACTTCTGACATTCAATATTTTGTTAGTTCTTTCTCATGCTGCTGCAGTGGATGGACAAACTGCATCCAGTGTGTATGTAGTTATACATACACACACACACACACACATATATACATGTATATATATATGTATATGTATGTATACTGTTAGCACTATGTTATTAGTAGATTTCACTGTTTGTTTCACTTAGAGCAACAATAACACAGTGAAATTGGGTTTGATGATATTCCTAAATATAGGTGAAGGTTAATTGAAAACATCAGTACTGTCTGCTTCAACAATTTATTTCTTTGGCTTCTTGTTGGCTTCTTATGTCATTTATTTTGTCTCTTAAGTGGAATCAAAATGCCTTGAGAGCATCACTACAGTGACGGAACCATGAACCAGTTGGCATATTTTTTCATAAAACATAATGAAAATGATGCTTTGGGGGAATGGGAAAGATACATTTTAGGAGATGTGAGGGCTCTTATGCTAATTTATATATATATAAAAAAATACTTATTAGCATTTATACATCCCTTGGGGAGGGCTATTGCTATAGTATTTTCAGCCTTGCCATACTGGTGACACTGCCAATGTTTCATTTATTGCTGGAGGAACTTGGCTGATAAAATGGAGTGTTTAACTGGTATATACTGTATATAAAAGAAATATATAATAGCACTACAACACAAAGCAGATAAATTTTAAACAGGCACTTTTCTAACTTCCTGTGCTAGCTACCTTTGCCGTAGTACTAGCTTGTACAAAAGCAGAACCAAGTACAGATTTAGTTTCCCTTCTCTATTTAGTTACTGTTTTCATCCTCTATAATGGCGCTGAAGTGGAAAATTGTCTTTGCATCTGTCCTTGTGAAGCAAACTATTCTCTAGAGTTGAGTTGGTAAGTTTCTTTTTACCACAAGAGGGCGCTGTATGTCATTTTACCATATTAATTAGAAAGTCAGTGCCGTCTGATCTGCAGTTCAGATTTCATTAAAGATGCATCAGGGGTCTTTTTATTTAAAATGTATGACTTTTCATTTTTTTTAGAAAATGTGCTGTATTTTCTGCAGCATATATTCGTATCCTGAGTCTTCCCTAAGGATTTGTGGACAAAAGATTCTTGGATGTTCTCTTAATCTAAACAGCATAAGCAGTCAGGTTTCTTTTCTTTACTTCAGTTAATCAAAACATTAAAAATAGAGTTTTGTGGCCTAGTCAAAGTCTAAACTCAGCTGCACTGGTGCCAACTTAAGCAGGCTGTTCGTTCTGGAAAACTCGAGGTTAAAAAAAAAAGAAAAGAAGACTCACATCCCCACAGCATGCCGCCGCCACCACCGCAGGAATGTTTTCATTTCCCCCATCAAACTTATGTGAAATCCTCTAAAGTCGTCACAGATCAAATTGCATACAGATTAACTCTGTTTACTAATTCAACAGTTTCTCTATTTTTATATTTGGGGGCACCAGAGTAAAGGGAGTGGAAAGGCTTTCCTGCATTTTTCATTCATGATTCATTAATTTCATTAAAAGGCCAAAGTTAAGATTTTGTTGAGATCTTCTATTAACATTTTCTTCACTAGCTTTATGGTTCTCACCAAACTGAAAAGTAAACTGTCATCTGATTTCTTTCTCTCTCTTTTTTTTTCGTCCCCTCACTCCTGCGTTAAAGTTACAGCCACGCAGGGCGGAGCTCTCCTGCTGATGTTCATGCTTAATAAATTATGCAAATGTTTGTCACGTTCAAACCTGGCTGTGAGAATGCACTAAATCTTCTCTCGTGGACACAGGAAAACGCACTCAACCGATGCGTTTTTATCTTCTATTACAGTCACAGAGGGCTTCTGCTCCTGACTCCACATTCAATTATTTATGCCTCTGAAATGTGCAGGGTGCGTCTCTCATGCTGGGATGCAGCAAAGCAGAGAATGTGCCGCTGCCCCTGAGTTGGATGCATTACGGTACTCCACAGCTAATGCAGTGGCGCTGAAGTTGGGGGTGGTGTGCGTGTAGGGGAGTGGAAGAGGGGGGACTTGAAGGATACTGAGATGAAGAGGAGGAAGAGCACAATGGAAGCACAGACTGTTGCAAATCCCCCAGCCTAGTTTTCACTGCAGAGAAGGTATCCATTCATTTATTTGGCTTGCTTTGTTATTTCTTTAAGATGCTGTTTGCAAAATTCTACATCAGATAAAACTACAGATTTTGTTTGTTGTTGCACAGGTTTCATGTAAATCATCAGTATACTGTGTTTTTTTTAGTTTTTTTATTTATATTTTTGTAGCCAGCCAGCAGTGCGTTTTTTTTTTTCATTATGATGAAGAAGAGCTGGGAGGTGCGGAGTGGAGACAGAGAAGTCCTTCTGGATTTGGACGCCAGGGGTGAAGCACACACCACAGACGGCTACGGCAGTCTGCAGAACGGGGACTTTTTCCCTTTACGATGTGTAAGCACCTTTCTTTTTTCTTTTTACTTCTCTCACATAATTGCATACTGTGCAGCACACCCGACATGTGGCCAATGCGTTGCTCTGTTTCTCTGCCTCATCTTTTCGCACTTCACTAACTTCACGCGTTCAGCTGGGAATCTGGATCTGCAGTCTCTGCTGCTGGAAATTCTGATGCGCACACAAGAAGTTGCTTGTGGGCTAAATGACTGTGCCGTATATAGTGTGTATGTGTGTTATCATGCAGAAAGCACAGGGACTGCTTTCTGTCTCCATGTTTCCGGGCTCATTACTGCAGAGTGCAGGCTTTTATGGTGCAGTGTCTTGCACAAGAGTGTGGGGTTTAATCTCATCCAAAGGCAGGGAAGTGTTCGCCAGCAAAGCCTCAGATTAGTGATCTTTGAAAGCCAAAATAACAGTTTCCCGCTTTAGAAGGAAAATTATGCATGGTCTTCAAAACACCACAAATAAAAAACCTGAGAATCATGTGGTGCTTTTGTCTTCAGCCCATTTTACTCCGATACCTCTAAATCAGTAGTGTCCAAATTTGTTTTTGCGCCTGGTGCCAAAACTGCCAAATTTAAACTACTGGCGAGCCACAATATTCATGACATTTAAAATGCAAAAAAATATTTTATTGTGATTTTTTTTTTTGGTTTACCTACTTCAAACAATTTTAAAAAAAAAATCTATAACTCCTTAAAGATAAAAAAAAAACATAAAAGAAATGCATTGGATATGATCAGCAGCTTGATTTCTGCTGCCCTGAGGTTGAGCTACTGGCATGTCAGGAGAATCATGAGACCAACATTTAGGGCTGAAACAATTAATTTTATTAATAGCGATGAATTATTATTGAAATAATCATCAATCAACTTAGTAGTCCATTAATTGCTAACTGTCGTATACATACTCAAAAAAGGCCTTTTGCTGAACTCCCGCCCCAAACACACACATTCAGAGCAGTAATTAAGCCAAAACTGTACAAAATATATATATATGCATTTTGTATTTAAGATATAAAATGTATTTAAAAACATCTTTGTTTGTCAATGTGTTTTATCCAAAACTCCTCATGTGTTTTTTTTTTATATATATATATTCACTCAGTTCAAACTGACTGACGGAATGCAATGGTTTGCTTTAAACAACAAAATGTTTATTAAAAAAAAGTTAATTATTTGTTTATTTCATACTTTTAATGTATTTCTAATATTGCATAGCAAAGGCCCTATGTGGTCAAATGAAAAACCAGCACAATGTGCCAATAGCATTTTGTTGTTATCTGATTAATCGATTAATTGTCAAAATAATTGATAGATTAATTGATTACTGAAAGAATCATTATTTGCAGCCCCAACTGCAGCAGCAACAGCCTCTCCAGACTCCTATCATGATACGAGTTACAACAACATTTAATTTCCCTTTGGGATAGATAAAGTTTCTTTGAGTTGAATTGCATTGATTTGGGGGTGGAGGTTTACTTTCCAGCTGGACAAAACAA
This sequence comes from Xiphophorus hellerii, assembly GCF_003331165.1. NCBI lineage: Eukaryota > Metazoa > Chordata > Actinopteri > Cyprinodontiformes > Poeciliidae > Xiphophorus > Xiphophorus hellerii. The sequence continues at coordinate 7,672,266 of NC_045672.1, read as the reverse complement.
TAAGTTCAGATCCAGTGCTGCAATAGGACATTTAAGATAAAAATCAATTTGTTTTAGAACAACCCAGTTCGGTTGAGAATCTGTGGCAAAGTTCGACAATTTCAGTCTCTTACTGCGCAAAGCTGGCAGAGACGTATCCTGAAGACTTGCTGCTGTAACTGCAGCAAAGGGTGACTCTAGAGAGGAGGGAGCTCAATACAGAGGCAGAAAACTGCCAGGATAATTTTTATTTTCATCACATGTTGCAGTTTTAAGCTACTTTGTGTTGATATAACACATAAAACTCCAAGAAAATATGCTACAGTTTGAGGTTTTACATTGACAAAACGTGAATAAATGATTTAGCACTGCAAGTTACGTGTTTGTCATATTGGCCAAATCACGTTCCTTCTCAGTTTTCAGCCGCAGCTTCAAAGTGCCACGTCCACGGCGATGATCCAATTAATTTGCACTATATGACAAGAGATAACCAAGCGGTCTCAAAGATGGGCAACCACTTCAGAGATGGACGAACTAAAATTGGTATGCATCACCAGTGTTGTTTTGAATCATGTTTGGGCTTCCAGTTAATTATTTTAGAATTTAATGTTGGCTTTCAGATTTTGTGCTGGTGTGGGAGATCCGGTCACGGGGCAAGCAGCGAGGAAAGGGGAAAAGCAACGGGAACTGTGAGGATGGGGAGTCTGCACAACAGGCAGAGTGGAGGGACAAGTTTGTCCAGAACCTCCAGAGTGCCGGACTGCTCTTGGAAAAGGTGCTGTTGTTTATTTTGTTAGTCCAGGAGGACTGTCAGAATTCATTTTCTTTAATGTCACTCACCAGCTTTTCTCTTTCCGCTCTCTCCATTCAGGAGGAATCTGCAAATGAAAAGAAAACCATACATTTTCTTAAAGTCAGCGCCCCCTGGGATGTGTTGGTTTACTATGCTGAGGAACTTTGCCTCCGAGCTCCACTGCAGGTCAGCAAAGCTGTTCCTTACAATCATTTAACGGGACCATTTAAATATCTCTGTCCCTTTTTGGAAACTAATTCATATTAATAATCCCATTTGCCGTGGAGCACACATTCATTTGCTACAGAGAGATGGTATTAAGGAAAGATAAAAGTTGTCTTTTTAATAAATTCACTGCCATCTAAAACTATTTATATCCCCTTAACCTTGCCAAGGGTCTCTGTAGGTTTCACTAACTCAAATTTAAGTCTTTTAAAGACCCATTTAAGATCCTTATGAATGGAATTTAAGACCTATATCGCCACAAAAAAAGCAAATTGTAAGTCTCTCGGGATTTCCAGGCCCAGCAACACCTGGACCTAAACACATCTTCCGTTGTTCTAAGAAGACTCTGCGTTCCCAACATAATGATGGAATCGGTGCCAAACAGGCCGCTGGACTATTACACATGCGCCTTCCGCAAGTCAAAGATGAACAGGTGAGTTCCACTTGATATCAGCGACCCCAAGCACATCAAATTCAGACCCGGTGTCTGTATGTTCATGAATGAATTGCTTTTATGTAGATTCCTCGGCTCCGAAGACCAAGACAGCTACTTCACTAACACTCAGAGACACCAGGTTGTAAGTAAACACTCCTGTTACCGCATAGCGGTGTTTTGGGATGGTTGTGTTTCCCCTCATCCTACAGATGTAGTCTTGTGTTCTAACGTAGGTTTATGAGATTCTAGCTCGGACAGTGTACGGCAAAAGAAAGAGGACGGAGGTTGGCGTGGACAGACTGGTAAATGAAGGGGCCTACACAGCAGCTTATCCTCTGCATGAGGTGAAAGATTGTTATCTGCTGGGTAATGTTTACCTTAGCTGTGTTTCCCTCTCTAATCAGCCTCGTTTTTTGGCTTGCAACAGGGACCTTTCAAGCTTCCGAGCCACGAGATCCATCCTGACGAGCTCAACCAGAGGCAGGTCCTGCACTACTACTGGGCTCGCTGGTGCAAATGGTTCAAGTACCAACCACTAGATCACATTAGGGAGTACTTTGGAGAGAAGATTGCCCTCTACTTTGCTTGGCTAGGTATAAAATCATTCTTATTTTTGGAAATATCTGAGTTACTCTGTATACTTGCTAGAGCTCCATTTTCAGAGTGAAGAACGTAACTTAAAGGTGCAGTAAGTAACTTTTTTAAAAAATATGTTTTTTTTAAATATATTTCTTAAAATTGTCACCATCTTGGGACAATATAGTAGGAAACAGATAATATGTGAAAAGATTGTTCTCCTATACCTCCTCCTTGAGCTACTATTGCCATCTAACACACACACCACAGATGAAAACTTTATCCTTTTAAAGTGTCTAAGCAAGCTCACTTCAAATGGCGCTGAGATGGGGCACCAATATGTGGGAATATTAAAAGTACATTGCACTGTATTAGTGTTGTTGAGTTATTTAGTGTCATAATGAACTAGTGTCTTCCTGCTGAGCTAACTTTATCTCTCTTTATTTCTGCTTGTCCTTGTGATCTCTCTCTCTCCTGCTCAAAACGTAAACATTTTTGAGAGCTGGGAACTCTTAAAAGCAAAATGAAATTAGTCAATTAACCAACTTTGTCCTTCAACTGATGAACTAAAACAAAACTTCAAAACTCCTTTTAAAACCTTGAAGGGACGACTCTGCTGAACTGCAAAAAATTAACGAATAAAAATAAAAAATCGAGCTTATAGCCTACTGCAGCAGCTGTCTGGCAGATACTGTTGACAGAGAATCATGTGTTGAGCAAACAAACAGCAGGTGGAAGTATGTTTCATAGGAATAGATGAACAGGACCAGAGCAGCATCAGCAGAAGACATGTGGATGTGTTTGGGACAGTTAAACCATTAGAACCGTCTCTTGCAGCGCAGCATCAACCTCGGAGCAGCTTGTAGTTTCATTTCCCCTCCATCAACTGAGAGCTGCACTCTAATGGAGCTCTGTGTTCCCTGCAGGTTTCTACACAGCCTGGCTGCTGCCGGCGGCCATAGTGGGAACGCTGGTTTTTGTGTCAGGAGTCATGTCCATGGACACTAACACACCAGCGTGAGTCTCCAATGAAAACACAAAGAGTACCACAGAAAATACTACACATGCTTCACTGCAACATAGAGCAGAGCGGCTTTATATGAAGCAACATTTAGAGATGATTAGAAAACGATTATTAATTTAGCCGAGGTAATGACATGACCACAACTTCTGGCAAGAAAGATCTGTTCGTGCAGAGAAGTTGATGGATTTTCTACTTCTGAGGCTGTCGAGTTCGATATTTGGCACCAGCTGCAGTGAAGCACCTAATGTACAGATATGAGATTAGCATTGATCCTCTGAGGAAAAAGCATGTTATAGCTTTCCTCCAAGGAATGCTGTGATTTGCAGGGAAATAAACCTTTCTAGAATCTTCAACACGTATTTGCGAATTAAGCGAGACACATTGAAAGGGTAAATTTCACCAAGCGATAGTAGAGCTTTGCAAACTTACAGCGACAGCCCATAAACATTTTCACATTTTCTCACTCAATGACAAACTATAGTGTGTTTTATTCCAATTTTAAGCCAAAGTGATGTGCATTTTTGAAGATTATTTGGGACTGTCAACAGGGAGGACATTTGTACCAGTGGTGCGAAGTATCCGATGTGCCCCCTTTGTAAAACATGCGATGCTTGGAACATGTCTGATATCTGCACCATGGCAAAGGTAAGCTATATTTACTCCTTCAATTGCTGTGAAACTCAGTTTAGTCACAACATGAACAAGCTCAGAGCTTAAACCTGTTCCTTGCCACTGCGTGCTACAGCTTGGCTACCTGTTCGACCACCCCGGTACCGTGCTCTTCAGCGTTTTCATGTCCTTCTGGGCCGTGACCTTTCTGGAGTTCTGGAAGCGCAAGATGGCTACTCTGGCCCATCATTGGGACTGCATGGATTTCCATGAGGAGGAGGTTATTTGTTACATTAGCATGAGCATCCCTATGCTGATTTATTCTCATGGTTCCTGCAAATGGAAAGACTGAAAGATGTTGTGGTGGAGTACCATGAGAAAATTATAGTATTTAAAAACTTGTTCCATCTATTTCCTGACGTTAATTTATCACAAAACACCTTCAGCAGTACCTTTTCATTTAGAGAATACACACTAACAAAGCTTTGCTGAATAGAAACCTGACCTGCTGGTTCCTCTCAGGAACGTCCCCGTCCTGAGTTTGCCGCCACGGCCCCAACTGTGGAGGAAAATCCAGTGACTGGAGTCAAAGAGCCGTACTTTCCAGAGAAAACGAGACTGTCTCGCATGTTCACTGGCTCCATGGTCATTGTCCTGATGGTGAGTCGTGTCTGATGGCTTCTTACTTGACATAAATGTAGAGGTGTGCAATACTGAGAATTTTGGTATTGATCTTATTCCAAATAAATTCAGGGATATTGTCGCCGATACCAATACTTTTTAAAAATAATGCCATCATTGTCATTGAGCGTTTTGGCGATCTGACTTCAGTAGGTTAATTATAAGTGTTAGCATAAGTGGTTTTATTAACTAAATACTGTACATTAGAAAACAGTGTGTATGTATAGAAATAGCATAGCTACAGAAACCTTCTTATTGGCAGTTTCAGGACATTGGAGTTGTCTCTACTCAGTGGAGTTAAGAAGAGGTATAACAAATTGAAGTGATAGCCTCATTGAACTAAAGATGATCTGATTATCTTTGTCATTGTTCCTACATTCTTCTAAAGAGAACTGGGACAATGGTAAAAAAATAAAATAAATAAAAATAAAAATCAAGCAGCTCCACCATCAATAAAAACCTCAGAGTAAGGCACAGGATAGATCATGAAGTTTGCTCTTCAGTCAACTTTCTGGCTGTGAACCATCATGGAAGACGAATTGCACTTTCTGAACATTTTCTTTTTCAACCAAAACAATTCCTCTGCAACATAATGTCTCCTCAGCTGTGTGTGGTGATAATCTTCCTGGTGACAGTGGTCATGTGTCGAGGAGTCATCAGCGTCATGATGTACCAGAGCGGGAGCCCTGTGCTGCGTACAGAGGTATGTCAGATCTACGCACAACATGTCAGATTCATTTGTTTGATTTAAAATATGTTAGAAACATTAGCGCCGATGTCATTTCCTCCTCAGGCTGGAACCATAGCTAACATCTGCAGCAGCATTGTGAACCTGGGCTTCATTCTGGTAATGGGTCAGGTTTATACGGCCTTAGCTGAGCAGCTCACCAAATGGGGTAAGAGTCAATGCAGAATTGGGAAACATCTGAGCTGTAAACAATCAACACTGTATTTGTCTGCAAGAAAATGTAAGCTGAAAGTTTTCAAAAAAGAAAAGATAACATTCTGTTTTTTTTTTTTTCACTAAATGATGAAAACACCAAATTCATCCTTTTAAAGGCTGGCTTTTGTTAGAGTGAAATCTGCTAGTACCTTACTCAAATACAGTATTTAGCAATTCTCCTTAAATCTTTTTACATTTCTTCAACTTCATCACTGCATTTCTCTGTACTCACTTTACAGAGATGCACAGAACCCAAACCCAGCATGATAACGCTTTCACCCTCAAAGTGTTCATCTTCCAGTTTGTCAACTTCTACTCGTCTCCCTTCTACGTGGCTTTCTTTAAGGGAAGGTAAGACATGGCCCAGTCACATGAAACACTTGATCAGATGTTCATTCCTCTAGAAATATAAGCGGTTCTCTTTTTGTCTCCGTGTGTTTAGGTTTGTGGGTTACCCTACAAACTATGGAACCTTGTTTGGGATGAGAAACGAAGATGTTAGTGCTTTTTAAATATGAATTCTTGGGATGTTTCACACTATCTTCCTGTGTTGCTGCACTGAGTTGTTTCTGTGCGCCTTGTGATTTCAGTGTGGTCCTGGTGGTTGCCTCATTGAGTTGGCTGAACAACTCTTCATCATAATGGTGGGAAAGCAGCTCATCAACAACATCCAGGAGTTCATTATACCGTATGTTGCCACTTGTACAACCATGCTGCTGTTGTTAGATCAAACTGAATTCATATCTGTGTGGTTTCCAAAAAGGCCATCTTGTTCATTTACAGTGACGTTGCTTTTCGTTACATCCAGTCCAACTGATAAATGATTATTTACATGTTAACCCATCTATTATTCCTTGTATGCAGCAAAGTAAAAGCCTGGCGGCAGAAAAGAACCTTGGCCAGCGTGTTGGGAGATAATGAGCAAGACGAGCCTCGGCTCTGGGAGGAAGACTACAAGCTGGTACCATGTGGGGGCCTGTTTGAAGAATATCTGGAAATGGGTAATTAGATAAGAACTTTTTCCTTTTTTGGATCAATTCCCAGATCAATAAAGATGTTATTAATACATAGCCCTTCTCACTTATTGGCACAGCTGGTCAATATGAGAGGAGATGGGTTAAAGGTATAGAACAATCTCCCCAGTTTTTAAACGTGAGTTTATAAGGAGAGTAGTTCATAATCTAAAGGACCTGAAGGTCATCTGGGGTTCAAATAAGAACCTGTTTTTTCCTCATTGAGCTGGAGATAGCTAAATGGAGAAAGTTCATGTAGTTTACATGTTGAATGAGGGTTAATACTGATTAAAAGATGAATATCACGAGTTCCCAGAGACTAAAAAGGCCGTGTGGCATCCTGTGTTTAGCAGTAATTGGCTCTTGTGATTAAGATTTTACCGGAAAAGTATATTTTTAAGATAAATGAATGACAGACCAGTGCAAAGTTGTGTAAGAAATGCTTGCCTTACCCCACAGAATTGGAAACAGAGCCAAAGGGTTTATGTTCATGGCAAAATCCCATGGTTAAAAAAAAAAAGAGTTTTCACAAAATCAATGGGGGCATGTTTTTTGGCACTAATTGATAGTAGATAGTAATGTAGCTGATTTGGTTGTTAAAAAAGAGTCAATGTCTAGGATTTTTTAATATGTAACCCTTGACTGTCTGTTTTCCTTGGGCATAACTATGATGTGATACAGAGGCCTCTTTTTCATACCAAGCCATTAAAAATAGGAGAGACAGAAGTGTTGATCCTCATAATTTATTAAATGGCTGCAAGAAGACAGAGAATCTCCTAAATTTCACCAGATGTACAGTTAGCAAGTCACCAAGCCTCTATAACAACCCTTTATTTAAGGCCTTTGAACACACCTTCACCAGCAGGACCCATAGTTCTGGAGGGCATTAGTTGTAATTTTATGTTTGGCTGCTCAGAGTAAAACTGTCTCCCTGTCCTCCAGTCCTCCAGTTTGGGTTCATCACAATTTTCGTAGCAGCGTTCCCCCTCGCGCCGCTCTTCGCCCTCCTGAACAACTGGGTGGAGATTCGCCTTGACGCCCACAAGTTTGTGTGCGAGTACCGCCGACCGGTGGCTGAGCGGGCTCAAAACATCGGAGTCTGGTTCAACATCTTAGAAGCCTTGTCCCATCTGTCTGTCATTGCCAACGTCAGTAGATCTGTAGTTATGCTTTTACAAGATGTTGCATAGTTATCACTAAGATGAATATGTGTTTAACAAAATGGTGATGCTTTTATTTTCTCAGGCCTTTCTAATCGCCTTCACATCAGATTTTTTACCACGCCTGCTCTACCAGTACAAATTCAGGAATGATCTTAATGGATATGTTAACTTCACCTTGGCCTATGCACCACTCAACTACACTGACTACCCCAGGTGCAGGTATGGTGGCAACATTGAATTTATAAGTCAAGGCTTCTCGAAAACAGTGCAAATAAATTAATTCAGAAAGTTTTCTACATTTTGGTGTATTTTAGAGAAGTGTATAAACAGGTTCAGCGTTATTTTCTCATTTATTTATTTTAGCTAATGTAAACATTGGGGTGAGTCTGAATGCCTTGCTGTGTCGGTGGCAATTACTCTTTACAAAAGCCGGAGGAAAGTAAGATATACTTTCTGTGGCATCTTAACTTCGTGGTTTGTTGGTCATTTTTGTTAGATTCTCAAGATTTATTTACTAAAACTTGAATGAAGATACTCATTCAAGTATGTAATTTTTCTTTCATAATCTCTAGTAACAGTTATTCAAAGTGTTTGCTTTTAGCACTTACTTCTAAACTTGATTTGATTTTTGGAGATTATCCGAAGAACTCCATGTTGGTACTTTATGACCCACAGATTAGGGGGCCGTCGACTTAATCTGATTGATTTGAATGTGAATAAATCATTATACCACTACTAATTTTTTTTGTTGAGATAAAATATTGTTGAGTTCATTTGAATGTAAATGTTTAACTGAATCAGGATTAGGTGTTTCATTATATTTCTGTTCAATACAAAAGTTGCATTTTTCTTTTGCGTTTTTGAAATCCTAGACTTGACCAGTAGAGGGCAGTGTAGGTCGCCTTCCAAATTGAATTTGTTATGACTTCTTGTTCTGCAGCTGTACATGCTCTGCATTGACTGTGCTTCATTTATTTCCAGATATAAAGCATTCAGAGACAATGATGGAATGTATACACTCTTCTACTGGGAACTCCTCGCTGTGCGACTTGGTTTTATCATTGCATTTGAGGTTTGAATGGAGACACTTGAAATCCACTAATGTTTAGCTTAAAACTATGGGTTTCTTCAGTTGAATCATGTTCTCTCTGCATATTTGTCTTCTAATACAAGTTTTAGCGGATCATTTCCAATAGTCAATTCAGAGGCTAGACATGATTTAATTCTTCCTCAGTGTAAAGGGTGCCATCTTGTTGTCTTCTTTCTTTTTTTCCTTCAACATAGCATGTGGTGTTTTTTGTTCTGCGAGCCATTGACTGGATCGTACCCGACGTACCTGAGTCCTTGGAGCTGAAGATCAAGCGAGAGCGCTACCTGGCCAAGCAAGCGCTGGCTGAAAACCAGGAGGCACTGTTGGTAAGTTGAGGTCAACGAGAAACCCGACGCTGTTCAGCCAGATCCAACTCAGGTCATTGAGACAGTGAGGCACACAAAGTTTTATGTACTAATAATAAGACATTCATATATTATCTAATAAACACTAAAGACCAAAATCCATCAGCTGAATGTTTTATGGACAAATGTTAAACCTGTGTTTTTGAGAACATGTCAAGAAATGTGTTGCTGTGTTAATGTTCTAACATCTGGGGAGCTGTAGTAGTTGTAAGTCACAAAACACCAGGATTTGCTAATTGTTGTTGTGCTAACTACTATTAGCATTACAAGCCAAAGCCATATCATTCTCTTCAGTTTTTCAATTTAAACACAACACAAATATTTTGCAAGTAGACATTTTAAATAACTGTGTATGCCACTGGCCTAAAGAGATTTCAGCTGCCAGAGGTTCCAGTAAATAGGTTAATTACATTGTATGTGCATGTCAGTCGGACTGGATGCTAAACTCCTGGATGCTCGGAGAGTTGGAATTCTGACTACAAAGGCTGCTCTTGTTTTATTTCCAAATGGGAATTTGGAAAATCCCACTTCAGAGCACAAAGAGTTAGTTGATCACATCAATTGTGTGATCAACTAATAAAGCCATGTGTTTATTTTAGCACTTATTAGCTACATCCTTAACAGAGTAATTAACAGAATCCAGAAAACCTACTGTATTTTCGGTTCAATTTCAACTTGGTTTATTACACAAGACACAGTGTGCTATCTGAGACACAATATACATCAATTATATAGACCCCAATTAAGCACAAGTTATGTTTGGTGATTTTCTGCAAAGCAGTTCAAACAAAAAGTCAGATTCAGATATACTGTCTAGTTTAACTCTAATTCTTGTACAACAGCCACATTGAATAGGTACACCCTGTTCCACATTATTATGCAAGTGATATTTTCTCAGATTTTCTTAAATGGTCAATGCAAATGATGCTCAGTATAATTTTCAAGTCCTGAACTATTACAGTATAAATCAAATTTTACTGAACAAAGCTCCCCATGAGAACAGTATTTTTTTCAAAAATAAAAAACTCAAAATGCTCTGTTCCAAATTATTATGCACAGCAGATTTTCTAAACATTTTATGGATTATAAAGAACTGCAAACGGTCATTCTTTGAATGTGCAGCATTAAGTGGTCCCATGTGCTAAAATCAAAAGCTATTTCAATCAAAAACATCTCAACAGACTGAGTTACATGTTAACATAAAACCCCTTCTTTGATATCACAGCACAATTCTTGATCCATTGAACTTGTGAGTTTGTGGAAAGTTTCTGCTTGAATTTCTTTGCAGGATGTCAGAAAACCTTCCCATAGCTGCTGTTTTGATATGAACTGCATTCAGATCTTCTGCTTGAGGAAACTCCAAAGGTTTTCAATAGGGTTGAGGTCAGAGGAGGATGGTGACCACACCATGAGTTTCTCCCCTTTCATGCCCATAGCAGCCAATAACACAGTGGTATTCCTTGCAGCATTCATTGTCATGCATGGAGATGATTTTGCTACTGAAGGTTCGGCTCTTCTTTGTGAAGAAAGAAAGTGATCAGTCAGAAAGTCCATATACTTTGCTGAGATCATTTTCACACCTTCAGGGACTCTGAAGGGGCCGACCAATGATTCTCTCCCCATGACTTCAGCCCAAAGCATGACTCCACCACCTCCTTGCTGACATCACAGCCGTGTTGGGACGTGGTGGCCATCCACCACCAATCCACTACTGCGTCCATCTGGACCAGTTGCACAGCAGTCATCAGTGAACAAGTCTGTTTGAAAATTAATCTTCATGTATGGCTGGGCCCACTGGACCGTTTCTGCTTGTGAGCTCTGGTTAGGGGCCCAATAGTAGGTTCATGCACCGCAAGCCTCTAGAGGATCCTCCACCTTGAGGTTCCAGAGGCTTCAAATAACTGTTTGCTGCTTTGTAAGGGCATTTTAACAGCTGCTCTCTTAATCTGATGAATTTGTCTAACAGAAACCTTCCTCATTCTGCCTTTATCTGTACAAACCCATCTTTGTTCTGAATCAGCCACAAATCTCTTCACAGTACAATGATGGCACTTCAGTTTTTGTTAAATATCTAATGTTTTCATACCTTGTCATACGGCACTACACTATCTGATGATTTAGGTCAGCAGAGATCCTTTCTCTTTCCCATATTGCTTGAAACCTGTGGTCTGCTTAATAATGTGGAACATCCTTCTTAAGTAGATTTCCTTTCATTGAGCTCACCAGACAAACTAATCAACCAGCTCTCTGAAATTAATTATAGTGATTCAAAGAGCCCTGACACACAATACCATCTAGAAATTTAATAGCACAACAAAAATGATCTTTATGACACTTTAATCCAATTTGCATAATAATTTGGAACAAGGTGTAGTTGGTAAAACATTATCAAGGGAAGATAAGATAAGATAAGATAAATCTTTATTGTCATTGTTACAAGGACAACGAAATTCAAAGGGTGCCATCAGTCGGTGCACATGCCCAAAAACAAAAAATAACTGTCTCACAGACATCTGAATCATTGACTTTGCAGCAATCTTTCATTCCCTGCAAGGATGTTGCAACTGTAGGGAAGAAGAACCACTCCATTACTTAGATCTAATTCTGAATTTGAATCAGAGTCTGTGCCATCTCTTTATAGAACCTGTTAAATACCAAGTCACTTATATCATAAAAGCAAAGAATTGACAGAGAGTGTACTTTCACTTCAGAGTAGCAGATTCCACAGTAGCATCCAGGTGTAGCTTTATGAAGCTATATAACAAAAGAGTAAAATCAATATGCATTTAGCTTGGTACAAACACAAACACAGGTGAGTATAAGAGATTTACAGGAACCTGATTTCAATGAATGCATGGACAGAATGTTTAGTGTTCCACTTTAAGCTATAACATAAACTGTCTGTATAAACAAAAACTAGCTTAGTAATTCACCCAAAGCAGAGTGTACATATGCTCAAACATACACACCCACAACCACACCCGATTAGGAAGCGAAACCGTCTGTCATCATCAATAAACCTCTAGCGTAATTCTTTCTGACTGGATACTTCACCCCTCTTATCAGAAGTAGAAGAGTAAATTGGTTGGCGTCCTCGAATGAGCTTGAGTTTTAACAAGGTTGACGTCAGGGCTTTGGTAATTCATTCCCAAATGTTAAAGTCGGCTGGCTTTATTCATTCTAAAACCAGTTTTATTGGTGTTTGGACTCACTTTCCTAGTGGAAAACCTGTTTATGTTCAAGTTTCAATTATCTAGCTGTTTTTTTTTTGCAGGAAAGCTGGAAACAGACTCCGTTGTTTTACTCTATCGTCCTTGTTTAATTTACCAGTACCAGTGGCATCAAAACCGTCCCACAGTATGATGTTACCATCACCATGCTTAACAGTCCGTACAGTTAGGGTTAGTCTTGGGTTTGAAAAGCATCACCATGACTGCATAGAACATATTCACCATCCAATAATGAAGCTTGAAGGTATTTGGCTTGTCTGTGTGAAGCTGCGAAGGTAAGTCGAGCTTGAAAATGTTGGTTTTGCAACATAACCTTCTGTCTTGAGCTGAATCTTCTTGATCCATCAGAATATAAAACTGGTTTTGATATGGAGACAGACAGTAGCACAGGGTTGTACAAGTTTGCAGTTCTTGCTTTGCTTGATGCTATTTGCCATCATCCTTACTATTTTCCTTTCTTCTCAGATTTTTTCAGACCTTGCCAAAGTGCTGACGCATTACAAAAGTGTATGTTTACCTATTATTTCAAACGGATGAACTTCTGCAATTATTGGTGCCTGCAGTAGCATTGTAGTAGCCCTCGTGCTAACATTAGCATTTTAGCTACTTTTTATATCTTACTACCTTCCTGAATGAAGAAAGTCAATGTTAGTCAGTATGCTAGTGATAGCCCACATGCTAAAGATGGCCTTTTAGTTAACCATTGCATTGTCACTAATTCTGTAAATGTAACAAAGAATGACATAAACAATCTGTTTTGTAAATCTTTTTATGCTTTAATGGTCACACTTCAGGCCTGCTAGACCTAACTTTTTATCACAGCCTAACATTTGGATCAGAAAACCACAAACTTTGGCAGACCCCTTTTAAATTTTTCAGAAATATTCTACTTTAGAAAATGTCCCCTAAACTTCCATGAACTCCTTGAACTTCCCCCTGGTTCTTAGTAATGATTGAGTTTTGTCAAGCAAATACTTTTTATGCTGCCTTTATCTGCAACGACACATTGACATTTCTGAGCTTTCATCACCACTTATGAAAAGATATTTGTGAAAAATTTATATATTTTAGCCTTTATGTATAATTTGGATCCTGTAAGACTTTCTGTAAAGCCCAAGTGAATTTAAATGCTGGTGGCTCCTTTTAAAGTTGCAAGGTACAGTATATAACTATACGACCCTGAAGGACGTAATGTTCAAGCACAATATTAAAAGCTCAAAATTCTCATCACATTACAGTTCATGGAGACTTAATCTACCATTATTACCTGTGTCCCACTCAGGGCTGGTTCAAGCCTCCATGGGGCCCTAAGCGAAATTTGGTTTTGGGGCCCTTTATTTCTGCTAACAATGTGGCTGACTGACAGGTCAGGCTTTTTATAGATCGGTGATCAGGGATCGGCCAGAAAACTGCAATCGGTGCAGCCCTACACACATATTCATGACATTCTATAATTAAATAAATTTCTCTTAAGCGTTACGCCAATAGCTAAAAATTTCATTTACACCAGGTGAGATTTTCTCCCCTGAGAATGTGGACCGGTACCAGTACCGGGTTGATTCTGTGCCTTCAAAAGATTTTAACAGAAGTTTCACATGCCTTATAAGTTGATGTAAAAATATTGTTTGTTTTAGCCACATAAATGCTCAGCAGCAAACAGCATATCACCAATTACAGCTTAGACCAGCTCATTGATATATTAATGCAGCAGCTATGTAGCCTGATGTAAAACTATTTGCTAGACAATGTCAAACATTGAGAAGTTTTAATTATTCTTTTCAAACATTATCAAACTTGCCATTTTGTAGCCAAAATACCTCAGAAATATACAGAGCCAAGCAGGAGAATCAACTAATTTCAAGTTAAACTCAGCTTCACACAAAGACGTTAGCATAAATGTTTGGCTGTTGAACTGGACCGTTCAAGATTGATATAAAGCTAATTTTCTATTAGCAGCTTCACATATCTTTTTTATAAACATTATGAAGACATATTAAAACGTAATTTTATCTTGGCTTTTTTCTATTCTTCCTCTTTTCAATCAATCAAATCAAATTTTATTTGTATAGCACATTTCAGCAGCAAGGCATTTCAAAGTGCTTTACATCATATCAAACACAGAAACACAATGCAACATAGAATCAACAATCAAAATAGGACATTAAGTCAGGTTCCATCAATAAATTTGTAATTGATTACGTTTCAAATACAATCCTAAACAGGTGGGTTTTTAGTCGAGTTTGCATCCATAAAAGGTTTACCTGTTACACTCCTACTGTGTTATATGGAACAAAATACCTGTTGCTATTTTTATTCCCACTCACAATCACACAGTTTAAAACGATGTAGACAGCATCTTAATGGGCTTCTGGCACGAGGCTCAGTACACCTCTTTCACTGAATTTCGAGCAGGGTCTCCGCCGTCCCTCACGGATTTTTGTGCAATTCTATGGTACCTGTTAGTGTCTAGAATTTACAGGGTTTGTGTTACGCGCAGTGACCCTCAGTCACTCGTTGTTTTTCTTCCGGCACGGGGCTCCGTACACCTCTTTCACGGAATTTCGCTCTGGGACTCCGTCGTCCCTCACGGATTTTTGTACAATTTCAACATAGAATCAACAATCAAAACACAACATTAAGTCAAGTTCTGTCAATAAATTTGTAATTGATTACGTTTCAAATACAATTCTAAACAGGTGGGTTTTTAGTCGAGATTTAAAGGAAGTCATTGTTTCAGCTGTTTTACAGTTTTCTGGAAGTTTGTTCCAAATTTGTGGTGCATAGATGCTGAAAGCTGCGTCTCCTCGTTTGGTTCTGGTTCTGGGGATGCAGAGCAGATCAGAACCGGAAGACCTGAGAGGTCTGGAAGGTTGATACAACACATTTCCATAATAGGAACATTCTCCAAGGTTTCCCATTCACTGATACTAGAGTTTTTAAATTATAGGATTTATTAAAGGTACCAACAGCTGAAAATTAGTGCATCACAGCAAAACTAATCTGTGCCAGCACTATTCAGCTTCCATAGAGCAGCCACTGTGACAAAACTAACTCTCATCTCTCTTCCTTCTTTTTATGTCTAAATCTAATTGCACCGCCCCACTTGAAGCAAGCGACACGTCCTTTGGATTGATGAATCGGGACTGGAATGGAATGCTGGGAGGAAACATTCGAGGAAGACGCTCCTTTGAATTTAGAAAGATCATTTTTTCTTCATTTGAAAGTCAAAAAGCCAGCTCCAGATGAGATTGCTGATGCTGCTGCACGCATACTGAGGCAAAGGAAACTAAGGTCACTGGCTGGCTCTTTCACCAGGAGGATTCTATCTTCAGTTGTTGGATATTTGAGCTATAATTTAGATGGGCTTTCCTTTTTGGAGCAAGGCGTAATTCATCAAGCATGAGGAATAATGACGCCGCTTCTCTGCAGATTAACTTGATTTATGACTACCAGCAGCTACAGCATGCATTGTTGATGCAGATGTGTACAGAGTCTCGCAAACGTACTCACAGCCCCTTTATCTTTTTTTTTTTTTTTTTTTTACACTTTGTCACATTGCAACCACAAACGTCACTGTTTTACTGGGATTTCATCTGTCAGAAAAAAACATTTGTAAAGTACAAGTTATATTCAAAGTAAAATATGTAGTTTATCATATTTTTTTGTCTTAAAAATAAAACTCTGAAGAGTGTGGCCTGCATTTCTTTTCACCCCTTTTACTCTGACTCCCCTGAAGATACACTTCATGAGAAGAAAATAAATCTCTTTGGCCTAAAGGCATAACACCGTCCACCCTGAACACACCACGACGCCACAGTGAACCCTCTTTCTAAACTCTGGACATCCGTCGACATCTTTGTTAGCCGAGATCAGTTGGCTAATCTTTATTTAGCCCAGAAAAGGCGCATATCCGGTCCAGATTTAGCGCAACCAAAGGCTTTATTAGCTCAGCTATGTTTTTAAACATGATTAGTCTCACCACAGTTCAACGTTGTTTTGGTGAAACCGTCTTCCTAGCAAAATAGTTTTTTGGGGGATATCAGTGGCAACATCATGACTTGAAATGTTTTCAAAAGTCCCAGTCAAAAAATCAGAATAATCTAATCTAATCCACTGCTACTCTTAATGGAATCTAATCTAATCAGTGGGAAAACAATTATGTTTACAGATGTTCTGCGGAAGGTATAGAATGAGCAAAAAGGTCTTCAGATGAAATGTGGCGGAGACATGGCCTCGACAAACGAATTTTGTTTGCATCAGAGTACAGGGATCTGAATATCTTTGTTTATGAAGCTTTTGGTGTTTGTCTGTCACATAAAATGCCAGTAAAATGCTATGAAGTTTGTGGTCTCACACGACGAAATGTTCATTATGAAGACATTCTCGTGGAACTCTATGCTACCTTTAATTAAAAGCTGTAGTTTGTGTCAAACCAAAATATTTTTCACTGGTAGGAGTTTATTTTTTTCCTGAAGAATCCGTCGGGTGAAAACCTGACTCAACCTCCGTCTGCAATGTCAGCTCTCTGTTAATCATTTGTAGTCTTTAACCTCAAGCAGAGATAACCCCAATTTTTCTCACACTTGAAAATGCCTCTGCAGAGACATGAAAGACAATAAACATCCGACTTCTTGGACTCAGTCGGGGTTTCCCACTGCTTGAAAACCAACCGCAATCTATAAATCGGAGCTTTTGCTCTGACCTCAGCCTTGAGGTCAAAGTTTGCCTTCCATTTTTATTGCTGGCTAATACTGTAAGGCTGCACAGAGGGCCAGCTTTTCTTTACTCTCCTTGTTAACTTTCAGAAGATTGTAAAATTTGTTTTCCCTCATAAGCACGTCAGGGGTTTTTTTCTACTTGAATGAACTGAGCAGTATTGTATTAACAGTATTGTATGTACTGCTGAACAAGAAAGTTTTTCATTTCAGAGTTGCTTTTTTTTTTTTTTTTTTTGCATTTTAGACCAGAATAAAGCTAGTTTATTGAACGCAGCCACACTGCTGCTTGGTAATTGTCTCTGCTGAGCGATGAAATGCTGCAGGGACGAACGTTCATTGATCATCCCCGAACCAGGCTCCTTCCTTCGTTTCTCCTTTTCCTCTCCATGTTGCAGCTTTCTCTGCTCTGCAGAGACGAATGAAGAAGATCCTGATTTATGAGCAGACAGAAACAGACAGGCGTTCGTTAATGATTTCTCTCTTCCTCTCACACTATCCACCAATGGCTCCGACCCTTGGGCAATTTCTGACTTTTGTTTGATCTCCTCTTCTCCGCCTCACGTTTTTCTTCACTCGTTTCCCCTCTTCCCTCTTAGAATTGTTTCTTCTTCTGCTCATTTAATTCCTGGCATCATCTCTCTTTAATGCCCTCTCCCCCTCCCTCTCTGCCTGCCCTCCCTCTTTGCCACGTTCATCTTTTGAATTGTTGTGATTGCTGCGCGTTCCTCTGCCATGGCCTGCAGGAAGAGTGAGTTAGTACATGTCTGTCAGAGAGCACAGGTATGCGCTGTGGACACTAGCTTGGATGGATCGCTACACCGCCTGCAAGGGCGAGGAAGCCATCGCAATGCAGGAGCTGCTGAAGGAGAGCTGCGAATCAATTGCCTGGGGGTAAAGATGCAGCAAAGCCAACAAAGCATAAGACGCACCAAAACTCTGCTCTGTTGCATTTGTGCCGTTTTGAAACACGCTGTAAGAAATGACTGGCACCGACGCCGTTATCTGTTGCTGGTGTTTTGTTCTGCAGACTTTTTTTTTTTTTTTTCTTCCTTCTTTTTTTTTGTGCTCCAGCGAAAACGCAAAAACAATCAGCGCATCCAGCACTGCAGAGTAAACTGCTGTCCCGATTGAACCCGCCACCCTCTTCCCGTCATCTTTGATAAGTGAACACAGTTGACACGCAGCAGCGAGCGCACCGAAATAGACGAGAGCTGAAGAAACCCTGGGCAGCTCCTTCCTATCGCAGCATGACGTTTGGATTGGGAGCAGGTTTTCTTTTTGGGGGTGGGGGTAGGGGGGTGCTAACAGTGCATAAAAGCGCAAAGACATGCAAATTATTTTTCTGCAAAGTTTTTTTATGTGTTGAATGTGCTTGCAGTCAGATAGCACAAAACAGTCCCTCCTTGAATGTAAGAGCTTTGCAACTTTAACGTGTTTTGATTTTATACAGACTGCTATAAATTAAGTAGCACAATAACAGGGTGGATTGAAAAGATAAAAAATCTGTAATGTGTGGTGTGGATTTATATTCTGCATCACTACCATACTCCAATATTAATAAATCGAATCCAGACATTTGGACCAAACGTTAGAAAGATGCAGAACAAAATGTGTGACAGAAAGGCTGACGTCACCCTAACACGAGTCGCCATCATGACACATAGCAGTGGCAGGGTCATGCTGTGGGGCATCTTCAGTAGGAACAATGAGAAGGTGGATAAAGATAAATACAGCATGGCCCTGGTGTAAATGTAGTTTATATCCTGTATTTAGCATTATTGGGATTGTGTAGTATGTGTTAGACCAGCACAATGTGCAGTGAACATACAGAACAATATATTCTATATTTAAAAATACCAAGATTTTCAATTTCATTTAATCTGTAGGTGTTAATATACAGTTGTTTGTATTCTCTCTAGATATTTTCATATTCAATGAGGTCCATTTTGTTACTGTGCTGATGTAACAATATAATACTTAACTGTGACAAATGTCTTTCTAAGGTTTTTACAAACACAAATCTCAGGGATCCTAATCAATTATTCACGTCTGAAATTTCAGCTTTGCTCAGGCTCAAATCTACACTTTCTTGTCCTTTAAGTGCCGTTTTAAAAGAGCAACGCAAATGTTCATGAATTTTTCTCAACATTTAAGTTTTAAAAGAGAGAACATGGAAACACCACACAAACACAGAAATGCACAGAGGAGAGAGAAGGAAAGAAGCGAGAAACAATAAGAGAGGAAGAACAAGAAGATGGTAGAGGGTGAAAGGACAAAAAAAAAACAATCAAAAAAAGAACAACAGAACAAAAGAGAGTATAAAAAGAAGGATAAACGAAATGTGGAGCAAATGAAAGAAAGAAGTGAATGAAGGGAGGACAAAAAGTCAGTATGAAAGAAAAAGTAAAACAAAAGAGATGCAAAGACACAAGGAAGGAAACAAATCTTTGAGCATGAGAATAAATGCAAATAATTTTCAAGACTTCTCCAGACCTGGAAAATCCTAAAATCAAACCTCAAACCTTTCCAGCCTGCATAGGACTCGGATTTATTTGCAAATAAATAAATTTAATCTGACACATCCAAATAAAATGAAGGTCTGGCCTCGCACAAAAATAGCAGTTTCAGGTTAAACAGTGCAGATACATTCATGGAGTATGAATCCTTTTTCAAGGCACTGCATACACTTTCGTATCGGAGGGTCATCATTTTCGTCCCTCTCCCTTTCTCCTCTTTCTGTGTCAGGGAAGGTGCTGAAATGAGACACTAAATAACTATTAGAGGAAGGGCAAGAGAAAGGGAGGAGAATATGAGGAAAAAAAAGGAGAGCTCTTCCTCAACAGTAGCAGAGAGAGAGGAGAAAGAGAGAGAGGAGGAGGGTGGGAGGGTAAAGAAGCTCAGGGAGAGACTGGATCTGCATTATAAGTAGCTGAGAGCAGCAAGTGTCGGGTGTTTTCAACCTGTTTTTTAAAATGCTCTAATGCGAGGAAAAGAGCGAGCGGAGCAAAAGGAGGAGAAACCAAGAAGTGGGACATCAGGTCTGAAAAGTCTGCTGTGATTAGGAAGAAAGCCAAGTGCAAAGAAGGGAGGAGGGGAAGCCGAGAGGAACACAAGGCAGCAATGGATTGCAGAATGGCTCGGCCTGACCCTGGGACGGCCTGCTGGATTCACACACTGCCGCTGGACGCCGTCCAGCACACGCTCTAGGCTGCGAACGCCGGAGAGGTACGGGACCGGTCGTCCCTCAAAATAACTGAGCACATAAATCAACATTTTAGCACCTTCAAAACACATGTCATCTCAGCACTTTGTTGCAGCAGCAGGGAGTGAAAGGTGAGCTGTGCTGTTTGGGACTGAGGCTGTGCTTCCTGTTTGTGTGCTTGGTGAAAGCGAAGCTGTGGAGCTCATCCAGGTGACCTGCAGGCTCAGGAGGAAAATTTAGGATTTGTATTTGGAGACAAAAACTAAATTAAAGTCCCTCTTGGATGGAGAATGTCAAATTATCCAGCTCAAGCAGATGCATGTTTGGTACATGAGAGATGATTAGCTTCCCTGTGCATTTGATTCCCTTTGAAGACGCTGTTGCTTCTTGCATCGGTAATGTTTCCAGCAGCTCCTTAGGCAGTGAGGCTTTAAATGCGACGGCTGCAGCGCAGCAGTGAGCCGCTGCAGAGCGAGGCAGGTAAGTGCATGCCTGGAATATGTTAGATGAAAGGCTGTTGGGGGAACTGTACTTGGCTAAAAGTTGGCGCTCGCCTCTCCTTTGTGGAATAGTTTAAGGTAAGGCTGAAACCTGCGCACTTACCTGTGGGCACTGCCAGGCAGAGCACTTTTTACTCACCCGCAGGGGTGTGTGTGTGTGTGTGTGTGGGGGTGTGCGTGGGGGTGTGCGTGTGTGTGTGTGTGTGTTTTGAAATGTGTGAGTCATATCTTCACTCAAGTTCTCGTCCAGTTGTTGTGTGCATCATCCGGAGGTGCCTTGGTTGTTCAAACTTTATCAGAGAGAAGGTGAGCTGAGGTGAGACCGTCTGCCCACCTGATGACTAAGAGCTTTGTCATGTGAGGCGTCTGCAGCCATGCCTGTATAAAATAGTCTGGCAGTAAATAGGCTGGTGCACAATATGGTGATGTAAATGGTCGGATTTACTACCTTAGGTCCAGAGATGTGTACAGTGCCCAAAAATTAGAGTGAAGTAAGAGTAGTACTACTTCTATATATATATATACAGTACAGACCAAAAGTTTGGACACACTTTCTCATTGAATTCATTGAGAAGGTGTGTCCAAACTTTTGGTCTGTACTGTATATATAAATTTATATATATATATATAAATTATTAAAGTATTAAAGCAGATGTCCAAGAAATTACTCAAATAAGAGTTAAAAAGTATTTGGTACAAAGAATATTCAAGTACCGAGTAACAAATCATAACATAAAGCGTTCAATAATTAAAAATGACATCATCAGAGCAACCGAAATATAAAGTTATAATGTTAGTACTTTAAGGAGCAAAATGAAAATAAGTCCTATAAATAATTATAAAATAACACAATCAGGCAAATTTTTATTTTGTTTCCAAATTTATGTGTTTCAATATGAAACTTTAACACAAACTGAAGATGTTTTTGTCAGTCAGTTTTGTCAGTTTGTGTTTGTGTCTGGTAATGTTTTGGTTAAGCAAGCTTGTTTTTCGTTTAGTGAAATTACGCAGAGTGGATAGAGTAACCAGAATTTTGTTTTACTCAAGTAAGATCAACAATATTTTTATAAAGTTACTTAAGTAAAAGTAAAAAGTGCAGTGTAGGAAAAATACTCCTAAAAGTCATTTTTTTCCCCAAAAAAGTTACTCAAGCTCATGTAACTAGACACTACCTAAACAGGTTACTGCTGACCTGAATGCACCACCTGCATGTTGGGTAAATGTGTAGCAGCACAACGTATAAATCTGGACCTTGAACCACTTAACTGCCGTTTATCACAGCCAGTTGGTCCTCTGCATGATCACTGACCGCTTGATAACCCTTTGCTTTGAAATCCTCTCTTTGTGAGAAAGAGATCAGAACCAGGCCAAAAAGCTGTGAATGAATTTCTCCCCTATAGGCTGCTTTAGATTTGATTTCTTTACGCAAGTCTGCTCACATAACACTGAGATGTAAAGCATGGCTGCCCTCCCACTTCCTTCTTCCCCCACGAGTGTCTGGAGAGCACCTGCCCCCATCACCTGCCAGTCAGACGGCGGCTGTCTGAGCATGTAGGGGTGAGTCTGTGTGTGCACCATATAGGAAAGCAGGCGGGATACACACATCAACTCAGTTCCGTCATTTAACTAAAGCTGCACTCAAATACTCCCTCTGCTGCAACGCTTTGTAACAGCGTCGCATGTTTAGGATGTTTTCACTAGAAGCTAGATCAAAAATACTTTGAAAGATTTTGTGTTTTTTGCTGGACGTACGTCCGTTTTCAAGTCCTACCTTAAATTCTCTTTTGGATTTACATCTGAACTTTGACTAGGCCGTCCAAACATATAAATATGCTTCAATTTGGACCATTCCACTGTGGCTCTGGCTACATCTTTTTTTTTTTTTTACTGGAAGTCGAATCAAGTCGAGTTTATTTGTGTAGCACATTTCAGCAACAAAGCAGTTCAAAGTGCTGTACATCATAAAAAGATAACGCAGCAACCAGTTATGAAACAGGCAGTAAACAACGTCTCTAGTCTAATGTCATCATCAGAATCATAAAGCAAACAAATCGGATATAATGATCAACGTTCCACTTATTATGAATCAAAGGCAATTCTAAGCAGGTGGACTTTCATTTGCGCTATATTTTAGATAGAGGTGTCAAAGTAAAGGAGTCTTTGATGCTTTTCTGATTTTTGTTTGTAAGACATTTAAAAAACCATTTAGAGTTTTCATTCCACATCAAAGCGTTCCACTATTATTCCCACCTCACAGTTTTCCAAACCATTACGCATCACCGACTTAAAGAAAACAGCAGTTTCAACACGGGCGCTGGAGTTATTTTAAACAAACTCGGTCACTTTTTCGCCCTGTTGGCTCGCGGCCCAGATGCCAGCAGCTTTAATAGTCCATAATAGCAGCTTTTGCTCCTGCGCGTGCATAGTTTCGGTGTTTTCTTGCTTCCTGTCTCAGCCCAGAGTTCAGTTTCAGAGGAATGAGCATGCCAAGTCATTCGGGGAATGTGGAATAGAGTCTCAGTGTGTCAGAGAGGCTCATCTGGGACGGTAGCTGGACATGCCCTTGTCATGAAGCCAAGACTGTAAAGCAGACCACCTACTGAGTTAAGAACCTCGTGCATTCAGGTGGTAATTATTAAGCCGTGTAGCAGCAGATGTAGAAAGGTTTGCTCTTATCTTCCAGAAAGCAGGAGCTTTGACACGTTCTAGGCAGCAGTTCTCCTTCTGCTCCTCTCAGGATTATTTTGTCTCCTTCTGCTCAATACACGAAGGCTGCATCAGTCAGAATCTAGACATTCGAGCCTCCGGCCGTGAACGCTGCGGACAGCCCTGCACACCTGTCTGGCTCTGCAGCCCTCAGGTTATTTCACATTCAGCCTCGGCCAATTTAATGCAGTGTGTGCTGCACTTTTTTTTTTTTCTACTCAAACGGTTTGCTTTTGGAGGTTGGCTAACACTTCTTCAGGGGAATAGTTTGTTGTTGTTTTTTACCCTGTGTGTCTTTGCTTCTCCGAGAAAAACTAAAACTCCAAACGAGTTGCTATCAAAACACCTCTAGCTTCTTTTTTTTCCATATTCTTTCCAATTGAAGCTGTGCAGCACCCATAGCTGCAAGGTTGTCAGTTGTATGTGTTTGGTGTTCATATTTACCCAATCGCATTTAGAAAACAACACACGACTGTAAAGCATCCATGTCCAGATAAGAAACGTTGGGAATGGGGAGTTGCTGATAGCGTTGGAGAGAAACAGAGTTTGAAAACAGGAACGAATAGCCAGAGTTAAAACTTGAGCAGATAAATGCAGGGGCTGCATCAGAAAAGTAGGTCACACTTTTGGAAGGATCTGCTGCACAGGATCAGATTTGAACCAGAATGCTGTGACTGACAGTTTGAGCCCAACAAGCCCAGTCTCTTCCTTTTTGACAGATCAGGACGGAAATAAGGTGCATTGGAGTCTAACAAGCATACAGATTGAGAAAAACAAGAGTTTGGATTTTATAAAAGCTTTTACAGAAAGCAAACTGCATTTTAAGACACTTGTAACTATGGAAAATGATCAATCCCAGCCGTCATTAGTGCATAATTTGCAGTTATAAATTGAAGTTGCTCATCATGCCAAAAAGGATGTAAATCACTTGCTTATTGTTTTAGCAAAAAGAAAGATTTAATATATGTCAAAGTATTTTTAGATCATCTCTATCCAACGCAGAACCGTCTACGTCAAACCAACGCAGATCAGACTGGAGAAACTGTGAACTAGCCCTGATTTGTACAATTAATAGAAAGTTTGACTTAGTTCAGTTCAGTTTAGTTTCTTTTTATAAACCTGTTTAAAAAGAGTAATTTTTTTTTTTTTGCAAAGCAAGAAAGATAAATAAAAAATGTAACAAAAACGATTAAAATTTAGAAAAATAAATAAAAAGCTAAAGTTGTGAAGCAGTAGCTTGGAACCCCTTCCGCCCACCAACGTTGTGATTCCGTGTTTCAGATCAGCAGTCATGATTTTATATCAGACCAGGCGATAACCTGAGGAAACAGAAACATTTTCTTAATTTTCAAATGGTGGAAATTAAGAGATAGAAAGCTAACTAAGCCAACCGTGCCCCATTGTGGGAAGTAATTTTCTCCTAAGATCTAATAACAGCTTTCGTCGTTCTGGCAACAACCACCACCATCACAAGTTTGTGATGACAGGCAGTGAGTTTATTACACCGTCACTCCGACTCCTCGTTGCAGAATTGACTTCAAGCACGAACACTGTCTTCATCTCATATCCATCATACTTTTCCAGAATTTTACTAGATCTGCTTTCTTTCTGTTTTTTCTTTTCTTTTCGTTTTGGGAGCCGGTACGGTGGCACAGTTGGTTTGGTTCTCAGTCTGGGGTCTTTTTGCATGGAGTTTTCATGTTCTCTCTATGTGTGCATTGATTCTTATTGGGTACTCCAGCTTTCTCCCACAGCCCAAAAACATTAATTGGTT
Organism: Xiphophorus hellerii; assembly: GCF_003331165.1. Taxonomy (NCBI): domain Eukaryota; kingdom Metazoa; phylum Chordata; class Actinopteri; order Cyprinodontiformes; family Poeciliidae; genus Xiphophorus; species Xiphophorus hellerii. Next base: position 7,647,239 of record NC_045672.1, on the reverse strand, counting down.
TCTCTAAATCACCCTTTGGTGATTTAGAGACTGTGTGTGTGTGTGTGTGTGGGCGTGTGTGGGTGTGTGTTTGTCCTGTGTCTCTCTATGATGCACTGTAATGGACCGGCGACCTGTCCAGGGTTTTCCCCCTGACTCTCGTTCAATTACCACGGGAGAAAGTCCCTGGCAACTCTGTGAAATAAGTGGGTACAGATGATGGATGAGTAGATGTTTTTTTCTTTTCACTAAGTTGCGTGTTTACTGGTGTGTTTCAGACGGTGCTCTTTTACCCATGTGTGTTTGACCTTAAGGTCACAAACAGATTCTCCTTCCAGATTTGCTGCTATACAGCAGAATTCCATACTTTGTTAATTACGATGCAGCATTTAGTTCCTGAAGAAGATAAGAATACCCAGTCATCACTCTACCACCACAATGTAAGCCCATGGGTATGAAATGTTTCTCTGAAATGTTGTTAGTTTTGCACCTGGTGTATCTTGAGACTACAGCTTCTTTTACCTGCTCAGTCCGCTGCGTGTCTTTTCAAAAGTCTAAAGGATCAACAACATGTTTGGAATGTGAGAAGAGGCTTTGTTTGCGCTTTGGTCAGCATTTAGTGTGATTGTTTCTTATTGTTGTGTTGTGAACTTTGACCTTAACTGACACGATTAGGTCTGCAGCATTTTCTCCTGGAAGAATTGTTGGTGTGGTCGTTAAGTTAATTTTGGCCAGCCTCACCTGGGAAGATCTTATATGGTTCCATGTTTTCACCGTGTCTCTGTGGTTTACTGGTGACCCAAAAACCTTAGAAATGGCTCTGTGAGGTTCGCCAAACATTAGGCTAGTGAAACTGGACCTGATGAAGGTCAGGAGCCAAAACATGTTAGTCTGCTAATGAACTTGTTTGCTTGCACTTCTGGAGTCTTCACTTCACCAGATTTTTCACCCTCCATGCCATTAAGTTGAGCCAGAAACTTTTGGCTCTCTTGTGAAACTAAACACAAGTTTCTAAAAACAATTAGTGAATTTATGATTTAACAAGATGTGCAATTACTTTCTATTCGTGCAGGGACAAGTTGGTTTGAAAAGCATTTTCCCCTCAGTACATGGCAATATTGTCTGAACTCTGTTATATAAACACACTTCATTTTTGAATGATATTATTTTTTGGGGGGAGGGAAGGGGGGATCAGAAAGACTTGTCTCAAAAAAAGCACTAAAACAATGAAAAAATTTTTCAAAGCCCTGTGTTTCCTTACTTTCTTCAAAATAAGGGCTTCAACCACGCATAACAGTAAAGCACTCAGCAATCCAAAACCATGCAGGATCTAATTATACCTCTATAGTTGTTGATGATTCTGTAATTTCTAAGCAAACGTCATGAGAACAAACAAAAAGCCAGCCATTAGACATTTACTGATTATGCCATCCCAAGGCTTCCTGGTGCCCGACAGAAACTTCAACCTTTGAAAAATGGATCATAAAAAGCAGTTAAATCATTCACTAAAACAGCAAAGCCACTCATGGCTTGAGCAAACATTAATTTAAAAAAGTAAACAAGGCATATATTAGACTCCATTTTTAGCAGTGGGGTAATACAGTGTTTGGTATTCTGCTACTTACACTGATAAGTGCACTCAAGAGATGGCAAACAATGGAAACGTTGAGCTTCATGAGGGGTTTGTTTTGTACGTTTTCAGCCAATAGTGTGTAAAAATGTCAGCTGCTGTTGCCACACATGTTAGAAACTCCAATGACACAGGGGAGGTTTCTACTGAAATGTTATTTCTTATTTCACCCACGCATGAGATAAAACGGACAGAACAAGAGTTAACCAAGTACTGCGTCCGAATTGCAACTCAAGGCAAAGTCTCATCATTCTTCACGGTTCAGCGCAACAACCTGGTCAGACTTCAATGGAACTCTTTCACAGGATAAAATGGACAATTGTAAAATTATGTGGCATAATGATGCTAGTACCAGTTGTTTGTCTTGATGTCTTTAATCCGATTAGGCACTTCTCCACGTTTCTATCCCAGTTTGGAGGACTCCATTGCGGTCTGCTCCTCCTAGCTGTGGTCGACTCTTTGATTATGTTTGCAGCGACACTCAGCAGTGGAGAACCTCGAGGTTGTGTTTCTGATGGTCTCACATAAACCCAAATATTTCATTTTGTTTTATGGAAATTCCTTTCTGGCCCAAACATAATGAGCACAGTTCAAGCCAGCCGAATGGTTTGCCATAAATATATCTGTATTACCTTATTTTTTACCATGTGAAACCATTAGTGCAACTGAATTAAAACAATCCTGCAAAGAGGAGTGAAAGAGATGTAAAAGACTCGTTGTCTGTCACAATGAGCAATTAATTAGTTAGTGATTAACAGAAATGAACTTGATCATTTCTGTCCTGATCATTAATATTTTTCAAGGGAAACACAGTGACAACATAACTTATTTTTTGTTTCTGTGGTATGTGTGTATTTTTGTCAGTTTTATTTATTGTCGCATTTTACTTTGGATATCACCACCTTCCTAAAATAATAGCCTTAGTCATTTTTTTTTTTTTTTTTTGTCAAAAGTGATTTAGGCCAAAATAAATAAATCAACCCCTGATTTATGCCAATAGATGGCAAAGTTAAAAAAAAAAAAAAAATCCCTTTTGGCAAAAAATGACTTAGGCCATTATTTTAGGAAGATGATGATATTTAAAATGTCTTCCATTTCCTGTGCTAAGTGTTCTTTACAAAATTACAGGTTATTGGTTTTTGAGATGATGAAATTGCATTATTATTCCATTATCAACATATCACTTTAAAAATATTTCAAAACAACAATATTATCATTTATCGCAATCATTTCTGGAACAATGTATTGATTTATCGCCCAGCAGTATATATTATTGTGACAGCTCAACAATTGCTGGTTTGTAAACACTTAATAGCAATTGTGTTTGCTGGCTATTAGGTTTAGGAGGCTTTGTCTTTGTTGCATAGCGATTGTTTTGTGTAGCTTTGCTAGTTTTTTCCTTTTTTTCTTAACAAATGTGTTTATTCCTGAAACTAAATATGATTTATTCTGGCAACCTCTCTATAAATTCAACTTGTCTGAGATAAGGACTTCTGGCTAAACAAACCCACGAGCATTACTTTTGATGCGAGGATTTCAATTGTATTTTTTGAACTCGGACATCTTATTTAAATAAAGCAGGTCTCTAATGCCAGAAAACATCTTGTTCCTTTCAATCTCATTGCTTACAGACACCCTGAGTCTGTCTAAAACTACTGATTATGGGATTTTCAGGCTTTACTACCTGTTCAGCTCGTTATTAACATGGCAGCTTTTGCGATTTATGACAAAGCGCCATATTTGGATCAGGTTGTTCCAACAAGTTTTGTCAATGGCTCCTTTGTGTCCTTCCTAGTCACAGCGTGCATCTTCTGCTGCAGTGGAAAACTGAATTTGCAGGGAGTCGGGGTTAAAGGTCCCAAAGCTCTTGCGTTTACGTGTGAGATGGTCACCATTTTTCCAAGTCTGGAAGCGAACTATTGCTGTTTGTCTGGCACTGTAAGCGGGAATCCCCTTGGGCGGGTCAGGGTCAGCTTGTTGCTTTCAGTCAGAAGCTGATGGATGCTCATGCTCACTGTCACCCAGGTGGACCTTGCATTGCGGCGTTCTGTGGGTGTGTAGGCAGGTACCATCATCGTGTCCCAGAAGGTTCTGACTACGTAGCCTGAGGTCTTGGAGGAGGATTAAGACAACCAGAGGTATATTTAAGCATTTGGGTAACCCTCCCCTCGACCTTCTCCATAGCCCTGCTCATCTGTCTCTGTAGGCGAAAGCTGGAAGACAAATGAAGACGTCCATGACCCGACACAAAACAGGATGTCCAACTTCAGGCGAAAAAGGTGGACACCACCTTGACATCAGGTGTGACTTCTCTAATTGGAATTTTGGAAGAGTTTGTTTTGGCAAGAAATAAAGAAACCCATTAGTACGCCATGAAAGTTTTTGTTGGTTTTCATTAATCCATTTAAGCCAACTCATATCTACAAAGCTTGGCATGAGTTAGCATTCTCATGAAGTTCAAGTAAACAGACAAAGATACGTTTGTACTTCGGAGGACACAAGTTGAGTCACATTATTAATTAATTACTCAACCGTAGAGGCCAACAAAAGGCGAGATTCAGATTCGTGAGGTGGTGGAAAGTTACCAGAACCTCACTGCTTATCACCCGTCGACGAGAGCAAAATGAATCACAAACTTGTCTGTGTTAACGGAGTTCTTTTTCCAACAAGTGAGGCTACATGACATCATGTCTTGTCTCCGCAGACAGAGCTGGGCTCCTTAAATCCACATCTTGGCAATTAGTGGTCTAACGTGACCAAGTAAAACTGCGATTTTGCACATGAACGCCAGTAGGTCGCACCACACTGCGAGGACACTCGGCTTTGTCTGACCAAACACGCTCAACCTGAGCTCATGGAGAAAGTTGTGTGCCAACAAAGGGACAAACTGTGAGATATTTTTTTTAAGTATTTCCTATTGCTGTTTGAGTAACAGGATTTGATTATTTCCATTTGTACATTGTACACTTGTGCCAGTTGTATCAATTTGTGTTCAAAGTGCTAGAAATATATTGTTCTCTAATGTTATCTTTGCTCACATGAACTTGTGAATAATGGGAGAGGTTCAAACGCATCTGCCCTTTTTGTGTATTCTAAAGTTTTTGTTGGAAAACAAATTGTTCTGAACATTTTAACTGAAAAGGTAACCCATGTAGTTTTCACGTCCTGCACATTTACGTTTGGTGACCTGTCAGATCCGGTTTCAAGTCTTCTGCATCCCTTTATCAATGAATTACAGCTCTACAGACTTTATGAGCATCCCTTTGATGAAAATGTGAATGTTAAACACAGGTATCCCTTTTATTTTTTTGGCTCAGATGGCTTATATTTGAGAGTAGTTGGACAGAAAAGTGGGTAATGAAAGAGGGGGAAGACATGCAGCAAAGGTGATCAGACCGGGAATCGAACCTGCGACTGAGGTCTCCTTATGTGGGTTGTGCTCTACCCCAGAACCACCACAGTACCCCGGTCGGTACCGGATCTGTCCCTGGTGAAGCTTGCATCATGACGTCAGATGTAGGATATGAACGCAGCATTTAACTTAATTGTTTCAAGTAAAGTCAAAGTAAAAACGTCCTTTAAGTTAAAAAATTTGTAACTTTTAAGTTAATTCGACGCAAAAAGTAAGATGTCATCACTAAACCTAAAGAATTAAGTGAGATTAATGTAAATTAGTCCATGACATGAACTACAGCTCAATTACACTTTTTAGAGTGTGGTTCAAAATGGCCTCCAGTGAAGAGTGACACACCTGCTAGTCTTCTTCCATCTGAACTGTGTTCAGACCTTGAGGCTCGTGGGGATACTTTTTGTGCGATCTAATCTTCAGTTCTTTTTACATTAATTTTCAATTAAATAGAAGTTAGATGATCGACTGGACTTTTTTTTTTCCAACAGTTTTCCGTTCTTTCTCCAGAAACAGTCAAGAGCTTCCTTGGCTTTGTGTGTTTGTGGCTATTTTCTTAGACTTAGACTTGTACTTTATTGATCCTTTGGGAAGACTCCCTCAGGAAATTGAAGTTACCAGCAGCTCCCAGGCAAAAAACAAAGATAACACACAGTAAGCAAAAGTGCAAAAGAATACAAAAATACAAATTAAATACTAAGGTACATACTAAATGTGAGTAACCAAAACCTTAAATTATGCAAGAAAAACCTTAAATTATGCATTAAATTATTAAATTTAATGCAATTAAATTATTCCTTGGAATCTTCATTCATTTCATCTTCACAGTTTTATCAAGAGTGTACACTTCTCCTTTCATCTTCTTCTTCACTAATAGGAAGTCTGCCAGTGCGCTTCAAGGCAGCCCACACAACTATGCTCCCACCTGCAGCAAGCTTGTCCTTAGGTTTGGTGTTTTTGCGGTAAAGTGCAGAGCCACTCTTCCTTCACACATGGTGTGTGCAATGACGTCCAAAGCTTAGTTTTGGTTTCATCCGAGCAGACTAGATTTTCCCAGTTTTTCACTGGTTTGTCCAAGTCTTCTGCAGCTGATCATAAAGAAGGTTCAACATCCTTTCTTTACAAAAGTGTGCATAAAGGACGTTGCTGTTGAGTTATTTCTTTGTTTACTTGAGGAAAAATAGAGCTGCGATTTCATTGACTTTCTTATAGTCTCGCTGGCTGTTGGACAAGTTCTTTGGCTTTTCTTTTGACTGCCAGGAAGTTTTTAAGAGGAGGATTTAGTGAAATGACGTTCTCTCCCCTTCCTGATTGAGGCTTACACTGTTCAGATATTTTAAAGATGTTTTGATTTTCATATTGTTCAGAGCGATATTTTAGGCATGAGGAAACTTAAGGCTATCAGTCAATATTTAGCCAGCTGGTACTGATTTGCACAAACCAGAAGGAAAGTTTTCTAAAAATAACTGTAAAGTGATGTTTTTGCCAAACCAGCCCTCTCCCAGTGAGAGTTGTTGCAAACTGAGTAAAGAATATATTTTTTGGAACATTTTTAAATTTGACTTCAGAATAAAATGCTTTTTCTTCTCTGGTGGCTATTTACCGTAGAGTCATGGAAGATGGAATTACGAATGGTGCCTTTAATCAGTTGGATTAATCTATTGTCTGTGGCGGGGTGTGTGTGTGTGTGTGTGTGGGTGTGTGTGTGTGTGTGTGTGTGGGGGTGTGTGCGGGTGTGTGGGTGTGGGTATGGGTGGGTGTGTGTGTGTGTGTTTTAAACAAAACACAACCTTTGATCCGAATAGTGAGTGAAAAATATAGCCTAGAGTCAAGGTAGGAAGTGCTTTGTGGGGCATGAACAGAATATGACTTAGAATTTGAGCTAAAAATAAAAATCTGCAGGTAAGTTGTGAAATGTCATTGAGAACCACATATATAAGGATTTCTTTAAGCAGGGTTTTTTTTATCTTGGAATAATACTTTAGTCTCTGATTGTCAGACATAAGCAAACGCATTGTAATCCATTTTAACTGTGTAGAGGATTAACATGATCATTTTCCACTCACATGTTGCCTCTTTAAAACGCTGTTAGTGTAATTCTCCCAAACGTTTGCAAAGTAAACAGAGCAGACCTTTACGTCCTCATAAAGCGCATTATCTCCTGCATTAAATCCGTTTGTTTTAACATTCTCCCCTCCGCCCCGGGAACCATGAAACGCGCTTTAATGATGTGATTACGTAACATTTTGCTGCGTCAAGGAGCTGAATCAGCAGCGGGTTCGGGCTCCCTCGCGTGATCCACGAAAGGATTATTCGAGATGGAAATGTAAAAACATTGAAAAGTGCTCCTCGTGTGACTGATGGCATTAATGACGAGTCAGAAGGCCGTTCGTTAACTTCCCTACGCCAGACGTGGCGTCTTGGATCAGCCTGGTGAAATTACAGGGGATGAAACTATGGCAGCAAAGTCCTTAACAGTCACAAATAACAGCCTGGTGTGACAAGCAAAATTACACGTCTAAGGAGTAAAATTTTAATGGCGTGATATAATTGTATCAATGCGAGGAATGTGCAGTTTAGCTTGATGCTTTCATGTCTTGGTGGTGAAGCTTACTGTGATTTTTTTTTATGATCTTTTGAAGCTTTTGATCAAATAAGAAAAATGGCTAATTCTGTCTTTAAGATGGGGTTGGTTTACGATGGACTTAGAGTTAGTGCAGGATTGAGAGAAGAGTCATTCACTTAGATTGCAGCATATAAATCTTTTGGTCTGGATAATATATTGCAAATAACTCAGCTTTGATCTCCAGGTTACAGACGGTAGCTGCAGTTAAGCAAAGTTTGCATAATGCTGAAAACAGAGCAGGATTACAGCGTAAGCAGTGGCTGATCACCTGCAGACACCATTAAGATCGGGTCATTATGCAGCCGTGGTATGGATGTATTTATATGGCTCAGTGGCTGCACTATATGAGTGGATGATTGGAAGTAGTTCCCACACCCTCTCAGGTGTCCTGTGCCCGGGGCAGCCTGGCACAGGTAAGCACACAAAGGTGTTCTTTGTGTGCGGCCGGCCGGGAACAGGTAACCATTTGTGCCAGCCCTGCAATGTGCATGAGTCTTTCTGAAACAAAGACGGGTAGGATTTTCTGGCCGGCCTACCCCACAAGAGCAGGTGTGGCTTTTCAGTGGCTTCGTATTCGCCGAATGTGGCACAAGTGCGCTCGGTAAACAGAAAGATAAAACTGTGATTTCCACCCTGCGATTCCCAAGACAGCTAGCAGCATACGAAGACAGATAACCTTCGAGAAACAAACGTTTAAGTGTGCTTTTGTGTTCTTCAGAGACACTATGTGAGTGTATCTCGCAAGTGCAAAAGAAATTTAATATAATACTGATAAAGGTAAAAGAATAGGAAACAGTCATAGTTTGCTAATATTTGCAGCCTTTGAACATGAATATGAATGGCAAATGATAAATGACCTCTATGGTTTAATAGCTCTCAGGTGCATGCTGGCAGGAGCAAATAGTTAAAAGATAAAAAAGTTAAAAATTAACATTCAGTCGGCCTTTTTGTCTTAAAGTGCTCACTGTACACTGTTCACTCTGTTTTAGGCAACTGCAAGGTGAAATTAAAAGGAACATTTGCTTTTATTTCTTCTGTGCAGCTCTTTTGAAATGACAGGTTCACTAAGGAATACATTGTAAAATCAGTAGACTGAACTACGTGAAGCTTTATGAAAGATATCTGACTTTGTTGTGTTGGGTGTTGAGCGGATTAGATTCACAAAGGACGAAGTTGGATTACGTCATGTTCAGAGTCCACTGCAAAACTAAACATGGACTAGTCTGCGGGGCCTTTTAGGACAAAAACTATGTTTTGTCTCTCACACACTACTAAAGATTCATACACACTCACAAAATATTAAAATTGCACATATATACTACTAAAATGTCACACACGCATGCTATTTTCTCTCTCACACACAAAATACTAAAATTGTGCATGTTCACTATTAAAATATCACACGCGCATACAATATTTTTTCCTCACACGTACACATAAAAGACTAAGATTGCACATATAAACTAATAAAATATTGCACACGCATGCATTTTTTTTCTCTCTCGCACACACACACAAGACTAAAATTGCACATATAGCCTACACTACTAAAGTATCACACACACGAAGCATACAGACACACTATTCTGAATGATACTATTCAGATCGCGCATGCGTTGATACCACAGTGAAGTTAGCTTCAAGTTGGATATTGGCGCTCCACGGTGTAAGAGTTTAGCTCAAGGTTGATCCGATTTATGGACGCTAATTTCGGCCAGCCGTTCTCTACCGCGCCCTCACCTCCGAGCGCTGGTATTTTGTGTTTGTGAGAGAGAAAAATTGTACGTGTGTGTGACATTTTAATAGTATATATGTGCAATTTGTATATTTTGCGAGTAGTAGTAGTCTGTGAGAGACAAAACCTAGTTTTTGTCCTAAATGGCCCCTCATAGACTAGTTCCCCTTCCTTCATCAGTTTATGGTTCGTGTTTGTAGCCTGACCTTTTCCAGCTAACTATTCAAATCTCTTCTGTACACTTAGCTGTTAATAAACCTTAATTTATCCAAACTGTCACTAAAGCAGTTATTTATTATTATTTATACCTATTTCTATCAGAACAAGAATCCAGAGAAACCCTTACCAGTTTATAGATTACAGATGACTTATTCTTATTAAACATGGGGAACCAACATGTAGTTTTACACTTTTACCTTTTTGTCTTTCTTTCGGTGTGTTGTTTTGTTTGTATTTCTTTCTAATTCATGTAAAGCACTTTGAACTGCTTTGTTGCTGAAACTGTGCTATCTAAATAAAATTGCCTTACCTTAATTGCTTCATTACTTTAGTTGTAAAAAAAAAAAATAACCCAAAATGAATCTGAAAAGTTGGCTGATAATTTCTTCGATTGGAAATAGAGCCACAAATGTACCTCTAATAACATCTTGATTATACTTAAGCACATCAGCTAATAAAATGTCAACAAGTTAAACTATTGACATTTGTTCTGTCATTCTGGCTACTTGTGTGATGGACGGAGAGAAAACTCATGAGTTAAATTATAAAGTAGGCTGCAGCTTCATTCCTCTGTTTGTCTTTGCAGCAGGCTCTGTACAGTAACATCATTTTTGATGTTTAGAGCATGAACCTTCAATAGTCCAGTAAGAAATTTGTTCATTTTAAAGCAAGAGGAAAGGCGTATATTAACTAATACTTCAAACAAAGACACATGAATGCTCTAAAAGCCTGAGCTAAGCCTGGTAAGGGCTCTGCAGGCGTGCCGATTCTGAAAGCTTCGTGTCATTTTGTCCTTAGCCTCATGGCATCTACCGCTTCTTGTCACAGTCTCCTAGACGAGCTTCTGTGTGTAAAACTATTGAATGATTGGTCAGAATTTCGTGGCTGTGTTTGCTGCTGAAAACAAAACCCGAGCACTCAACTTCCAGACGTGGATCTTTCAAGTCAGAGAGCAGGACGGATAGTTTTGAGCAGCAATTATCCGAGACAGGCAGAAAGCATTTGCTGCTGGACCAAACACTGAACTTCCACCTATTCGGTTCTAGTTCGATGCAGCAGGTCAACAGCCCAGCGACGCTGTCTGTCTTTGTTGTTTTTCACTGAAAATAAAATTAGATGTTGCAGCTCATCAGTAATTATTCCTTCTCCTCTGAGCCTGTGAACTTGTAATAGTCGTCGTCCCGCTCTGTCATGATTTCTGTGTTTATTCCACTGTTGTTTGACTTCACCTGATTCTGCCGGGCCCTTTACACACAGCAGTCACCGAGCTCTTGCCTTTGATGGAAAATATTGACTGTTTTCTGGATAAAATAGCCAAAGTTTGTCTTCAAACGTTCTTAGGGTGCATAACTATTACTCTCAAATAGACAGTTGCTAAATGTTGCCCAGATGAGCTGGGTTCAGCTTAAGTTTCTAATGTAAGAAAACAGCATTGTTGAGGCCAGTGTTCTCCTAACAGGTCAACGTCTTGAATGACGTCGTGAATGTGCTGATTTTAACATTTGTGTTTGTGGTTTTCTATTGTCTTGTTGTGATTTCCCTCTCCCCCCCAAGTCTTTGTTACAAATCTGTGCAGGTCTTTTTTTAAAATCTGGGTAAATTGTTATAAACTTTGTTTTAAGGATTATTTGTTTTGTCTCCTTTTTCTGTTTCCTGTTGCTTGTTTTGTTGTTCAGTTATCTGCTCGTTGCTTAAAGCTGTGAACCAGGGCAACTTTGCGCCCTGGTTCACAGCACTACTTTTATGTGCCTCTACAGTTTTGCCCATCTCAGGCATGTCCTTTCCTTAGAAAAGCCAGAGAATAGCTGCTTAAAAATGGAGGAATTAGGTTCTCTTACTTTAACTGTTTAACAACAGCAGCCAAGCAGAAGACAAGAATGTTTGCCTTCTCCTGTGCATGAGACTGTGTGGTGATGTACGTCAGAGTTCCTGTAACAGGTGTTTAAAAGCAGGTCTTGAGGATTAGCTGCTCAGGAAGCAGCGGCGTAAAACGCAACAGAGCTGCCCTGGTGTGTGTGTGTGTGTTCAACGACTCTGTCGTGTCATTTTCCTCCATAACCAATTTCTGGCTTTTAATAGAAGTTCACAGCAAGTATTCAGTCGAGCAGCGATATCTGCCATCAAAGACACTGACAGGCTTTGTGATTGCTTGGTGCAGGTGAAAGGCGAGAGCGTGGAGGACGTGCCGTCTTCCTCTGTCTGTGTCGCTGTTGTGGGGTTCTGTCTGGGGCTGCCGTGTCGCTGTGTTTGTAGATGTTAAGTACAGGGGCCGGATGCCATGTGGAGAAGTCTTTAATTAGAGCAGGTAGACATTGCTCAGGAGACACACCAGACCAGACGTCAGCGCGTGTGTGTGGGTGTGGGGGTGTGTGTGTGTGTGTGTGGGGGTGAGTGTGTCTACCTGTGAGGACTGGGCCTGGCTGTTAAACATCCTGCACATCTCAATAGTTTTATTTTCTTTGTTTGTTTTACCTGTGAGTCTTTCTATAATGTGTGTGTGTTTTAATAATGTAGCTGCATGCTTTCAAAAATACACCAGGGTGTGCTGCACTCCTAATCAAAATCTACAGTCTGGGAAAAAGTTTGAGGTATTCACGTTTAACACTACTGGGTCATAACCAGTAAGGACTTTTGGGCTGAAACAGGCTGCTCATCACCTGACCAAAACTTTGAGACCGTTTGTTAAGAATTTGACTTGTTCAGGTTAAAACTAGATGATGTAACTTTTATTTAAAAATATGTTCTTTTACATATTTATTAAAATAGTCACTATGTTTTGACACTTTGACATATGACAGATAATCAGTGAAATAAATCAAGCTCCTCTTCCTCCCTGAGCTACTATTTTTTTTTTTGGAGAAATCCAAACATGTCAAAAACGTATTTTTAAAAAAGTCACATACAATACCTTTACAGGAATTGTATGTTTTATCACAGCAGTACGATATCACACTGATTCCATTTGGGATCTTTCACACTTGCATGCAAATTAATTCCATTTTTGTTTTATATCTGTGTTGCTGCAGCTCCTATGTGGCTGTCTAGCCATGCTCCCTGGGTATGGATTCTCACCTTTTCCTGATTTCCATCCCCACCTTCACGCTTTTCGCTGCCGAGGAGAGAGCCCCAGCATGTGGATTCCTGGCTCCGGAGAGTCCCACAGTCCGAGCGAGTCCAAGGAGGGTCGGCCTCTCCTCCATCCCATCCATCCCAATCACGTGGCGGTGTGCCAGCAGGAAACGCTGGCGTTCATTGAGCTACAACAACCAGCACCTTCTAAGTTAAACGGTCTTGGCTCTCAGAGGCAGAGCAGTGATCCAGACGCACACTCACAACCTCTAAATGGTTTACAACAAACTCTTAATGAACTGAATGACATGCAAAAAGGCAAACACAGGACACACACTGATCATGGAATGAATGTAAACACTCCGTCACACGCTGTGGATGACGCTGAGGTTGTTCAGCAGACCAGCACCAGGACTTCTTGGCAGGACCAAAACGAGAAGCCTCGGACAGTAACGACAGTTTGCCGCCCACTCCACGCAGCTCTCAGCCTCCCTCTGTCCTTTCCTCTGTCCTCTTTGTACACAAACAGGGACTCCTGGGAATCTCGGGTACCTTACTCCTCATCCTCACCAGAATGTCCAGAGTTTCCGGGCCCACACGCCAGCCAGCCTCAGAGGAGAACATCACATGGATCTCTGAAAGAGAAGTCTATTCGTGAGTGGATGGAGCAAATCAGATTTTAGAAGCTTTTAACTCGTTTTCATTTAAGGTAAAATGGTTCTTTTCTTGTCCTCAGGGCGAAAGGTGCAGGTTTATTCTCCAGACAGCCCAAGCGATGAATCACTCAGCAGTCCAATCCTGGAGGCAGACTACATCTTCCCTGGACCTTTTGCCTCTTTTCTGGAGGAAGACCTCAGTGGATTATCTTCTCTGGATGCAGCTTCAACTCCCTCGTCCACAGCTGGCACGCCAGATCTCCCATGCATCAGCCATGGAGATATTTTCAGTGTTCAGTCAGAACCCTTGCAGATAATAGAGGACTCAGAATCCGGAGCGGAGGAGGAGGAGGGCGGCATCGTAGAGACATCGCTTCACCCAGCAGGGACCTTTTTGCCACGCAGTCGACAAACTGACCAAGAGCGCCGGCGTTTCTCAGCTTCAGAGCTAATATCAAGACTGCAACTCTCCCAGAGGAAGAACTCGTTCACCTTAAAGCTGGGCAAGTCATTGTCTGCTCGGGTGGCCTCCAAAGACAAGCAGAGCTCCAACAGCCTGAGCCCCAACCCGGACTGTGAGTGGATGCATGGATGGATGGATGGATGGATGGATGGATGGATGGATGGATGGATGGATGGATGGATGGATGGATGGATGAATGATATTATGACATGTTATGACATCACACAGTTGTTGCAGAGGTTTTGGATGCTCATCTATGATGCAAAATCTTCCTTTCAACTCAAGAGTGTTGTGTTGCATTGAGAACATGTGACTGAGGAGGTACAGTGAACTCAGTGTCATGTTAAAAATAACAGCTTGGGAAGATTTCAGCTTTATCCTGCTGGAAGAAGGCATCAGAAGATGGGCACAGTGTCAGAAAGGGATCAAGATGGTCAGCAACAACACTCTGGTGGGATGTGCGGTCAAAACAAGGCTCAATTTGTACAATTTGGTCCAAAGTGTGCAAAGAAAATTTCACTGCCACCACCTCTCTGAACCATTCCTTGGAATGCAATTTGGATCAATCCTTTCATGAGGATTTAGCACTGTCCTTTCTTCTTGAACCAGGGAAAGTTTTCAGCAGTCCATTACCATCTAATGTTGGTGAACTTGTGTGAATTGTTGTCCGTTTGTCGCTAACAAGAGTGCCACATGGTTTATCTAAGTAGGGCTCAATCTATTTGCATTGAATCATTCAACTGCTGCGACTGACTCAAGTTTGATACGTTTCTTCACATGTTCAACATTTTGTCTTTATTCGCTATAGATAAGTGTAACTCTAGACATCGCAGCTCGGGAGGCTCTAGTGACAGCGGCACCTACAGTCCTGTTGGAACTGGGCTCCCGCTGCCCAGTGGCGACAATGGGATGTCTTCTTATCGGTGGAGCACTAAACTTGGGTAACGAAAATCGAATGTGAGAATATGTTTTTCCAGTAAATCTGTGGAGTTTAAATAAAATCTGGTTGGTGTGGTTTCGCAGAGTGCGAAAGAAATCCATAGAGGAAGACTTGAGCATACCTTCATCATTTCCCACTTCAAATCGCCTGTCACGTTTTTTGCCAAGCTGTAAGTTTGCCTAAGTTTGCCTGTCTTACCATCTGTTATTCCTGCAACAAAAAAAATCTCCTGTCAACATTTTTGATTTTGCAGCGATCCTCTACCAGGAGTACAGCGATGTGGCAATCAACCGAGAGATCCAGAGGCAACAAGGGAAGGATCCAGGAACAGAGGAGGAGGGACTCAGAGATGAAGGCTCAGATGGAACTCCATCTCCGTCAAATCTTTCTCCATCCAGCTCGTTTCGCTCTTCTCGAGGCTCTGCATTTGCACTGTGGCAGGATATACCTGATGTGCGAACGAGCGGTCAGTTAGACACCTTCAGCAACGAGGAGAGAAAACTGCAGGAGGTGACGAAACGTCAAGCTTGCCTTTTTCTTTGGGGGTTGTTTCATCCCTTCTTTGACTTCTTCAATTCTTTGTGTTTTCCCCTTTCAGGCAAAGTTTGAGCTGGTAACTTCCGAGGCGTCGTACATTCGTAGCCTGACGATTGCTGTGGACCATTTCATGTTGTCTCAGGAGCTCACAGAGTGTCTTGGGGCTCAGGAGAAGCAGTGGCTCTTTTCCAAGCTGCCTGAAGTCAAAGATGTCAGTGAGAGGTGAAGAGATCTGCAGCCGATTGCCTCCCTTGCACTCAGACTCTATGTTTTAACACTTTCAGCTGTCATTCCTCACTCCCTGAGAGCGTTCTCTCCTCCATCGCTGTCTGCAGGTTCCTCCAGGACCTGGAGCACAGGCTGGAGAAAGACATTCTCCGTTTTGATGTGTGTGACATAGTCCTGGATCACTGCCCAGCTCTGAGAAGGGTCTATTTGCCTTACGTAACCAACCAGGCTTATCAGGAGCAGACATACCAGCGGTTGCTGTGAGTAATTGTTTTTGGTTTATGCTCAGTCGATCTGTTTCAGATCTCAGTACACACTCTTGGTGCGGTCTGTGCTTCTTGGTTGCTTTTGTGCAGAAGCTCTAAGCCAAATCTTGGGCTATCCAAATGCAATAACAAAGAGGCTTGCAAGAGTATTCATCGCTCTTGAATTTCTTCATTTTTCTCACCATTATGACCACAAACATCATTGTCTTTATTGAGATTTTACATGCTAGACCACTAGAAAGTAGGGCCTGATTGTAAAGACTAAGGAAATAAATACATATTTTTAAATCCTAAAATGAATTCATCTTTAACATCACCCATAAACTCTGACCAACTTTCCTCTCTCTATAAAAAAATGTACCCTCACAACATAATGCTGCATCACCCATGATTCATGGTGGGGATGGTGTGCCACATAACTTTTATTATATCGTAACAAAGAGTGGAGCTTTGGTCTCATGTGGCCAGAGTTCCACACTCTTCATGTTTGCTTTGTCCCTCGTGGTAAACTCCATGCAGGATTTTTTCATGATTTTCCTTTATCAACGGTTTTGTCTTGCAATTCCTCCTAAAGCATGCATATTTAGTTTTCTCTTATATTTGTAGGAATGGGAACGTAACATCATTCTGGGTGCCATCTTGTGGCAAATTGCTAATGCTTTTGGGTGTCTTAGAGGCTTTAATGTGTTCTACTCAAGCTTTCAGATTCATAACAACATAATAATTGTGACAGAGACTGGTGATTCAAGCTGTTTGAACCAATCAAATGAAACAATACAACCCTGTTCATCCCTGATTACTCCGCACATGCAATTAGAAACCAGAAGACGCCTCAAGACCCCCATACTTTGAGAATGAGTGCATTAATGTCCTCTGGTGTTGCAAAGTCCAACTTTATCCTGCTTCTATTCAGGTGTAAATTTTCACCTGCATGACTTAACTTGTAGGCGGCTTTTCTTGGCTGAGTTAAACTTTTTTCTCTCCCTCTCTCTCTCAGGAGTAAAAACAGCTGGAATTTTGATTCACCAAAAAAATCATTCAGAGTTTCATTTGTAAATGCCCTCTCAGGCAGGACAACCCTCGCTTCCCTGGCATCCTGGCTCGCCTGGAGGAGGATCCCATCTGCCAAAGGCTGCCGCTGACCTCCTTTTTA
This sequence comes from Xiphophorus hellerii, assembly GCF_003331165.1. Taxonomy (NCBI): domain Eukaryota; kingdom Metazoa; phylum Chordata; class Actinopteri; order Cyprinodontiformes; family Poeciliidae; genus Xiphophorus; species Xiphophorus hellerii. The sequence goes on along the minus strand of NC_045672.1, from coordinate 7,630,332 downwards.
ATCCTCCCGTTTCAGAGGATCACACGACTCAAAATGTTGGTGGAGGTACGACTTTGAACTTTCACAGTAGGGATCCTGTTCACCCTTGAAACACTCTGTAAACGGGGTGTCTGACTGACATTTTAGCGGAAACCATGTTCTTTCCGTCCAACTTTGTGAAGCTGAAATCCAGTTTACCTTAGGGCTTGCCTTCTTACACCATCTTTACTTTTCAGAACATCTTAAAGAGGACAACACCGGGCTCCAGAGATGAGGACACGGCCACAAAGGCTTTCAACGAGCTAAAAAAGGTGGTGACCGTCAGCTCTGATGACCAGAAGACCAGTATCATCACGGATGAGGTGTAGCAGTAATAACAGTGTTGGTGTGTGCCTCCTTAGATCATCAAAGAGTGTAATTCCAGCGTGCAGTCTATGAAGAGGATGGAGGAACTCATCCACCTCAACAAGAAAATCAACTTTGAGGGCAAAGTAAGTTACTTTTGTGAATTTTTCTTGTTGCTTTTAGCAGCTTTGAGCTCGATTTACCCAATTAGCCGACCCATCCTGAGTCTGGTTTTCTTCCTCTGCAGATCTTTCCTCTCATCTCCCAGTCCCGCTGGTTGGTGAAGCACGGTGAGCTCCTGGAAGTGGACACCCAGATGATGAGCATTTCGGGATCAAAACTCAAGCTGCCCACCAAGCCAGTGTACCTCCACTTGTTTAACGACTGCCTGCTGCTGTCCAGGAGGAAGGAGTAAGCGGCGCCATGTGGCATTAAACTTTAATTTGACTGCCTGTTTAGTGCGGAGATCATATCCCATGTTTCTTCAAAACATGTTGCTTTTATAGTTTTTAGCTCATGTATAACAGCAAGGATTTGTTTGTTACATTTCCCAAAGGGGGCAAATTTCTGTTGTCCCCTAAATGAATAAATACAAAGAAGGGAGGCTGCCGGTTTTAACTTATCATGTATCACCTGGTTTCATGTTTATTTTCTCAGGATTTGTATTTCAGAAATACATATGCACTGTTTATATATATATATATATATATATATATATATATATATATATATATATATATATATATATATATATATATGTACATTTGTACTTTATGCTTGTTTTATTTGAAATCTGAGACGTTTTAAACTAAATTTAGTCATTTTCTAAAAAAAAACACAAAAAAACAAATAGGCAGGGTTCATTTGCAGTCATTCTAGCAAAATGTTTCTTAAAAGATCCTAAAGCACGGCCTGGAATGAAAACTCATTTTCATTCCAGGCCACATCAAAATCATGAATTTCCTCAAAAAGTCTGTAGCAGAATGAATAAATAAAAGTCATTTTTAATAAACTGTTTTTTCGGTTACTGCACTAGAATTATAATTACACATAATAATAAAAAAATTTGTATTAAAGTGAAACATTAGGCTTAGATATCAATTGCAAAACCTCATCCGTTTTTGTTACAGCACATGGAAGTTCATGGTGTTTGTGCACGCTAAGATTGGAGAGCTGAAAGTGAAGGATCTCAGCCAGAAGCTGCAGGGAATCTCAGGCTTCATCTTCCATCTGCAGCTGTGTGAAGGCCAGCAGCTCAAACATCAGATCCTTCTCAAATCACACACAGAGTAAGTCAAAAAAAAAAAAAGAAACTTTCTCTCATCATCTCCACTCAGGGCTACTTTATGTTAATCTTTCCTATTGGTTGTGTCTGCCAAGGAGTGGTAAGCAGAGATGGATCACAGCAATGTTTCCATCTGATCCGTTTGAAGACATTGAGCAGGCCAGTGAAAATGATGGTAAGTAGAGATGTTTATGTGTGCAGCATATCAATGTATCTGCGCTAACATGTTTTTTTTTTCTTATTTTTATGTGTTTTTATTGCAGATATATCCCAGGTGCAGTGCATTAAAAGCTATCAAGCCCAAGAGCATGATGAGTTAACTTTGGAAAAAGCTGACATTCTTCAAGCTAAAACCATTACAAGTGACGGTAAGAGTCTTGAGCCAGTTTTAAACATAGTGCCTTGAAAAAGTACTTGTGGCCCTTGAATTTTTTTCACATTTTGTCACGTGAAAAATCCAAGGGATTTTTAAAAAATCATACTAACATAAACCAACAGAAAACAGCAGTAAGATGTAAATTGGGTTAAAAACGATACATGACTTCAACATACCTTTACATGTGAAAAGTGTTGTATGCATTTACTGTCATTCTGATGCCCCTAAAAAAATCCTCTGGAACAAAATTCTTTAACAAAATCACCTAATTAATAACAATTGTTGTAAATAACACCACAATTGAACTTATTGGTCTGCATGCTAAATGCTGGAAAATGAACACAGCAATGTGAAACACGGCGTATCAAAGTATGTTAGAATTAATGGGAGGACAAAAAAATACATTTTAGATGCTGCAAATAAGTTTGAGACCAAGCTTTGATGTAGAGCCATGCTTTAGATCAAAACATATTTGTCTATTAGAACGTCCAGACTTAAATCAAATACAGAATCTGTGGCAAGACTAATATTCAGAGATTATCTTTGTCCTATAATATAACAGAGTTTGAGCTGTTTTATCAGGCCACACTTTGGGCAATTTTCATTGTAAAACATTTTGAAAGCCACTTCACATTTATGCATGGCTTTGTGTTGGTCTAACACCTAAAAAAAATAACGTTTGTAGCAATAATGTGACGAAACGTGTAAAAGTCTAAAGGGTAAGATATGAACTGCATTCCAACTTCCTCGTGGATATTAGCGAAAGCATTCTGCGTGTCTAAAACGTGCGAAGCTTGGATGCTTGATGTGCAGGTGCTGATGTGTCTCTGCAGGCTGGGTGGAGGGCATCAGGCTGTCAGATGGGGAGCGGGGCTGGTTCCCCAAAACCTACGTGGAGGAAATCACAAGTCGGAGCGCTCGCCTCCGCAACCTCAGAGAAAACATCCGCATCAAATGTGTCACACAGAAACTGAAAGGGGAGGACTGAGAGCTTTTACTGCAAAGCTGCGATCCAGATGATCGTTTTCATTTAAGGTGGATGTCTGGAATTCTTACAGTCAGCAGGTGCTGAAATAAGACTTATTTTTTTCCTCTAACATGTTAAAAAGACAGCAAAAATATAAATTTCTATTTTACATTTTCATCTCAAACTTTTCACCTGCGTAAGTCTGTAAAAAAAAAAAAAAAAGAGGCTACATTAACGATTTAAAGCTCAAATTATTTATTTTTATGAAAACATTTTTACGACTATTTCAGTTTGGTATACAGTGAAAAAGCTTTGAAACAAGGATTTAACCCAGAAACAAAATTGTCTGCAATTTCTCCGGCTGAATATATCTTCAGTCATGTGAGCTTCGGAAGGCACACAGGATGAACTCAAGACATCAGATATTTGCTGCTGCAATGCCTCAGGACACAAGCTTTAGGCATCGCTTCTTCTCTTCACAAGGCCTTAAAACTCTGCTCTGTCTTCTGCATACGACCAAATCCTGAGCGGAGCAACAGATAAATTGATTTCTCAGGAGAGTTTCTGTATCTGAAACCATTAAACTGAGACAGCGGGAAATGCTTAAGTCACCTCTTTTTAGGCTTTCATACCAGAGAGCCATATTTGACTGGACTCTTTCACTGATCATAAATGAATGAGCAGGAAATGAAGGCCTGTCTTACCTTATACAGTAGTTTCTAATTCATCGAAGTGTAGAAAAAAGTATTTTATTACTCCGTATAGCTGTTGAGGAGAAACAAAAGTCAACTAAAAAACAGTTGACTTTTCTGTGGTTAGCTGGGCAGGACTATAAAACTACGTCCTGCCAAATTTTTGTTTTGAGGAAATAGGAAAAATCCAGCAATGACCCAAACAAAGAAAATATCCCAGATAAAGAACTATTTACCTGGTAAACATTCCCACTTGTATGTAAAACAGTTTTTATATATATATATCTATATACTGCATATACATATATATATATATATATATATATATATATATATATATATATATATATATATATATATATATATATATATATAAATTCTCTGTTACGTCCAGAAAATACTGTTTCATCCCTTGATTTCAGTTTTCATCGACTCTTGAGTTAAACTAGTAAAGAAAAGTTTTTTAGTGAGCGACTGTTGAAGGTCCCGTAAAACACTACAAGAAAGTTTAGCTCCTTTCACCTGGAACCAAAGGAAATATGTTTTGGCCCGAGTTATTTTGCAAACTACTGTTTTTCTATTTACAAAACATGAATCCTGAGACAATGCATCTCCCTGTGCGGAAAGCAATAATTTTCTGTTCAAACTGTTCCATCAAAATCTATAATTTAGCTGAGTCCTGAGGCGGATGCATTTCTGAAAAACACGAGCAGGTTTTTTATTTTTTATTTTTTGTAAGCTTCAAACACTTCATTCTTCTGTTGTAAATTGTAGCCAAATTTTCACTGCTGAAAAATAAAAACCCAAATAATGATGCACTGTTTACTACTGACAAAAAGACCTCCTGTGTGGGATATTTGCTGTTTTTTAAGAATTTGTGAACGGACCAGAATACGGTGGCTAGGGTAGACCTTTTCATATTTGTTTACTGTATATAAGGAAAATAACGTGTTTGCTATGAAAAGTGTACAAACATATTCAGCTCCACTTAAACCTTGACATACACTCACCTGCATAAATCCCATATCACTTTAGGCATTTTCATGATTCGGCCAAGAACTGATTATACTGCCAGTTTAAGTATCTTGACACCCTATGTCATTATATACAGCAGCGTTTCCCAACCCTGGTCCTCGAGGCACCCTGACCTGCTTGTTTCCCTTCAGCACATCCCTTTCAGATGATTACAATTCAGCAAAAGCCTGTTAATCAGCGATCAATTGAAATCCTGTGTGCTGAAGCAGGGAAATGCCTAAAACATGCAGGGCATTGTGCCTTGAGGACCAGGACTGAAAAACACTGACATACCGAACAACCTAGTCACTGAAGTCCATGCTTTGGAGTAGCGAGGAAAAGTGTTTAAAGTAAATGGGGCCTGACTCGTCCAGCAATAGACCAGAAGAGCATTGTGGGATATGTAGTATAAGCATTGCATGCACTTTTTAACAGTGGGCCAATCCTTGTAGGGATTTAGGGTGCATTCCCTGTTTAGTCCGTGTTAATCAAACTCTAGTCTGTCTAGATTCTAGACAGACTAGAGTTTGATGTTCTAGACTGTAGAACATCAAATTGGGGAGGTGGGAATGAGCAATTAAACTCTGTTGCAGACAAAAAAATCAAACACCGATCTGCCTAAAAATCTCGGTCTCGGTTCAGCTGAAGTGAACTCTGGTGTCGTTCAAATACATGTGAATGCAAGTGGACTGGAAACCGCTCCAAAAGCAGGAATGGACTACAGCACAGAGCATTCTGGGTAAATACGACGAAAGCAAACGTGTGAGTCTAGCGCCACCAGAAGAAATGGTTTGTGGTCATTTACCAAAAATAAATCCTACAACCGCTAAAATCTGATTTTGTTTACATTGTGTGAAGAAGGGAGCTGCGCTCAGTGTCTTTTTGTGTCGTTTCCTTCAGCGGTTCATGGTGCAGCGCCACCACAGGCTGGGGGACGAACATATTTTTTCTAAGTTTTTTTTTTAGTTTGATAGTGCAGTGAGAAAGCAAACCACACCAGCTGAAAATGTAACAAATGTTGTAATTTCGCTCCCTGGTCGAGCCGACTCTACTGGACTTTTCTTAGAATTGTGAAGCAATTATTTGAATTCCTAAACTAATACGACATTTATGCTCATGATGTGTGGTTGGAAACTGATTCCATTTACAAATCTGTGTGAAAAATATAAATTTTACTTTCACAGATGCTTAAGTAAAAGATGTGCGTGCTCTGACCTCTGACCCGGCTTTAAGTCAGTGTTTTTCCACTGTAGCTCCTTTCAGTCAGCATCATTTGATGAGCAGCCCAGTGTGACTGAGCTGAGACCTGTTTATGGACCACTATAATCCACTTTTCCAGTGGCACATGAAATGTTTCGGACTTTCTGTCAAATAGCTGTTTGTTGTAATTTAAACTGTTGCTGTTGTGGCATCTGTATTTATGTTCCCCCAGATTCTGATGTGTTTTACTGTAGATGGCGTTGTGTATAAAGAGTTAGAACTTGGCTTGTTTTCTTTGTGTGACTGTAATTTATATGCAGAGACATTTGAATTTGAATCGTTTCCACCGGTGCTTTTGGTTTTTAACCCTGATGCCATTGTCAATATAATGCCATTATACACTGGACTTCTGTACACTACTATAAATGTTTCAACCCTCAGATAAACACTGATTCTTGTTTAATGCTCAGTAAGTGAGTCTTTATTTGAAAACTGTTTATTAGTAAAGTTCTACATACATAAATGTACAATATTTCCAGCCCTGGCTTTCTGCTCTATATATTTACATTCTCTCCTCTAAAACCAGGTCATGACCTGGTTTCAGTCTGTTCACACATGAAATAGTACCGTAAAACCTTTCTTTTACGGTATTTACAAATAATCAACTCAGCGAATTATATCTAAATTAGGACAAGAACTTTCCACCCTTATTCTGGCAAACATCCAAGTAATAAATACTTTATCTAAAAGTTGATTTGGACTTATATTGAACAGTCCCGTTTTAAAGATTTTCCTGAGACCTGCAGGTCAGCTCCTGCCGTTGATGTGACACTGGTCGCCTGCTAAAATCGGCTCCTGGGACTCCTTCCTGTTCCTCTGCAGCTTTGGCACTAAGGGAGGAGGCGGCTGACTCATAATAATGTGGCTGTCTCTGTCTGGCTGTGGATTGAAGAGAAAAAACAGCTTGGTCAAAGTCAACTGTCAATATTCCTGGGAAAACATAAGAAGGAGACGTTCCTCAGGAAAGGGTTAGGAATAGCATTTCTTTAACACAACACTCTGCCTTTAACCCTTCTTTGATGCTGAAAATGTAAAGAAATAAAAATTTTGACTGCAAGTATGTGTTAAGTAACTCAACAGAGTCACTGATTTGCTCAGTTCTCAGTCCTTAAGTTCTTATCTTTTTATTGGTTCTTAAGTTCTTATCTTTGTATAATTTATAGTTATTATCATTTTATTATTTAATATTATTTATGTGCTGTGTGAAACTTCTGCCCTTATCGTTGTGTTTTTCCCTTCTAAACCTCCGCCCCTCCCCCTTTCTCTTTGGCTGCAGGTACCGCAACACATTTCACATTACTGCGTGTAACTGTGCATGTGACAAATACAGCGAATCTAATCTAAGATAAATGAAACTAACCTGCTGCAGATAAAAAATCCAGGCCTGATAATCCTCCACGCAGGTGCAGGAGACCTGCAGCGTCTCCAGCAGCTCCCCTATAGCCAAAAAAAACCAGCCGTTCTATAAAGTCAGTAAGTGCATTTGCTTTTTTCTCGTTTGGGCAAAATGGCAAAAAAAAAAAGAAGGAATGTTTCTTCTTAAAAAAAGGAAAACAGGAAAGCATTTTCTGACGCGTTTACCTCTTAGTTCAAACTCTAAGCGTCCAGGAAGTGCTGAGCGCTCCACTGCTTTGATGCTCTGTCTAGCCAACCTGCCCTGTTACAGACAATATGAAAAACACAAAGAAGGAATTTGTGCATTTCCTTAACTATACTACGGTACATTTCTTGATTTTTTTTAAAGACATTTTAAGAAAAACACATAGCAGGTTCGATTTGGAAGATTTTTCCCCCAAACTGGTGTTGTAAAACATAAAATGCTGTAATGATTATTTTCACACAAATCTGTCTCATGGTGGTGCAAAAGCTGTTATTATGGATTTTCCTCTCAGAGTCATTATACATTACCTCATATTTTATATGCAGCCGCTTACTGTCCACAGAAAGCAGCAGGAGATCTTGAGGAAAGAGAATCATCAGTCTTTCTTGGAGACCCTACACGACCACAATTATCAATTAAAAACACCCTAAAACGATATCTTTCATAGTTTATAATGATCTCAAGCTTGCAGTTTTACTGCATTGTTGCCATGGTACCTCTTGGAAACTAAATGAAATCAGTATTTTTCAACATCCTCCTCTGAACGATGTTCATCAGTGTACGATGCACGATTAGTCACATCGTGTGCAGCAGCATGGGGGCCGTCATAGCGTTGCAGCTAAAATAAGCTCTACTATTAAACTAATCCTGTTGGGAATGTGCTTATAAAGCAGTCCTGCAAATAAAATCAGGAAACCCGACTACCTGTCTTTGAGTGTTGATGATGTGAACAATGGAGGTGTGTCCAGGCTGACCCATGTGGTGTATGGGTGAGCCCTCCCAGTTCCATATAGGGGCCTGCATTACATATTTCTTCAGCTCCTCTCTTTTCCAGTTTTCATCACAAGGCAGCTAGTGAACAAAGACATAAGCGTGATATCAGCTGCGCCACTCCAGCCATCCACAGCTGGAACCAGATGTGCAACAGATGTGAAAACATTACAAGATAAGAAAGAGCACACTGGGAGGGACTCATGGGTTGCATCATGGACTCATATTTCCGGTCTTCTATGTGCTGAATCCATCTCTGTGACTCTCCTGCACTGGCACATGTAAACACCTTGGAGTCCACCATTGCACCTGGATGCAAAAGACAGAACTGGGTGAATTTACACCCAAGTGCCAAATCTTTGCTGAGATTAAGAATTTCCACTCACTGGTGATCTCAAACATGTGTGTTGGATGTGACGCATCCAGCTGCAGGGATACGCCTCTAGCAGACAGGCCAGAAACAGGAAGTATACCCTGCCAGTTAAGAAAACGCAAAACCTTTGAGTGACATACATTACTCTGCCAGCATTTAGTAAAATCTATCAGCAAACTAAGGCTGCGTTCACACTGCAGCCTGAAGTGACCCAATTCCGATTTTTTTGTCAAATCGAATTTTTATTTTATTTATTTTTTTGCTGTGGCCGTTCACACTTATATGCGACCTCCAGTTTGAACTGCAAACAACCTTAAAGGGTCCCGCATGCGCAGTAGAGGGCGCAATAACATCAAACATATAGAGCGTGCTAAGTGTTTTGCTAACCACCATGAGGAAGCAGTAGTGCTCAGTGTTTGCGGAAGTAAATATGGATGCTAACGGTGGAGGACAGCTTACGATTTTGAAGTTGTCCGACCGGAGCCAGCATACTACCAACTTAATCCTCATTATAGACCGCCGTGGTTGTTTTTTTTCTTCCTGCTTGTATCTTCCTGTATCAGGAAACAGGATATCGACGTTTGTCGAGTACCAGTGACGTTCAGGTCAGATGAATGTGACCTGGACTTTAGGTCACATTTGAATCGGATACGTATCGGATATCCAAGTGGCCTGGGTCGCATTCGAAAAAAATCCGACTTGTGTTGTTCAGACTGTCATGAAAAGATCAGAAACAGGTTGCATTACGCCAGAAAAACTGGAATTGGGTCACTTCAGCATGCGGTGTGAACGCAGCCCAATATGGTGAGTTAAATGGAGGGATAAAAAAACTGACAGACTGGAATGTAGTACCTCGTAAATGAAGTCTTCTTGGGAGTGATCCAGAGAGAGGATTAAAAGGTGAAAAGGGAACAACAACAAGAACCGTTCACTTTGTTCCTGTGAACACACATAGCAGAGGGGCAGTCAGCTTTCTGTTCTTGGTTGTTCCATTGAGAGAAAATGTTCTGCCTCAGTGGAAAGCAATAAAGTAACTGCACTACAATAACTAAATAAGGTGCACTGTTGATAAATAGCTGATAAAAAAACTTTAAATTTAGTATCTAAATCTGTTAATTAAAATAACAAACAGTAAACATGAGCAAATTGCTAGGAATGTAGAAAAGGCCTTAGATGAGGCCTTAGGTGTTAATAAAGTAAGTAGTTTTTGAATTTGCGTTGAATTTTTAAAACATTTTTTCAACGTCATAAAAACATCCCACATTAAGAAAGGATTTTTCTATTAATCACTGCCACCACAACTTTTACAACCCTTGACTGACGCTTGGATTACATGAAATTAAGTTTTTTTTTTGTATTGTGTGATTAAGTGTGTCCAGGAACTTTTAAATAGTTACTTCCTGTTTAGCTATGTTATAAATATGATGTGACGCAGAGGTCCATTTCTATTAACTACTCCTCAAAATGGAAAAGTTAAGAAAACATGCCATTACTGATCCTCATTAATCAGGAAATTGCTAAAAGAAAGTTGATGCTTGCCTATTTCTACGGCCAGAATGGTAGCTCAAAAGTCTAAAAATGGAAATATGTCAAACGAGCCTCAATGCTGAATAGTTATCTTGCCATCACTCACAGGGAGGAGGATGGTAAAGAAAGGAAAAAATGAGTCTGTTGTTGTAATAACACATTTTTGATTTCATGTTTTTATTTTGCCAAAGTTTATTACGAGTGTAAATATGTGTAGAAGAGGCCAGCAAAAGGCACATATTTTGTGAAGAAGTGATTTTATTTGACAAATCCCCAGTACCTTCCTAACATCTTTCCATTTTACCTCTGAATAGTTGTTGTAGAGAGACACCACAGAGGAGTGGATGACCTCTCCGTAAACATGAGCGGGTTGGCCCTCCCAGCCCCTGATCGGCTGCTGAGAGTAAATCCTGTGGTGGAGCTCATCTCTGGTCCTGCCCCACAGCACCACCTGCAGGCACAAGAAAGTATGAGTGCAAACCACTCTTATTTTTTTATTTTGGAATTACAGAATAAAATTCTGTAATTTTATTCTGTAATAATGAAATTATTACATTTAAAGCTTTCTGAAAACCGTAAAAAGTTTTCTTTGCACTTTGGCTCTTTTTTCCCCTCACATTTTCAGCCTTGAATTTGACCTTTAAAATAGGGCTGTTGCTTGACTGAACTATGACCTTTTCAAGCAGAAAAGTGTCCTGCAGGGAAGCAGTGAACCAGTGTTGTGTCTACACACAAAGGCAGTTGTTGAATGGCTCTCCACTCAGGGTGTCATGATCTGCAGGAGGCCATGACCAAAAAAAAGAAAAACGTAACAATCATAACAGCTCAAGCGAGTTTTTTTTTTGCCTAGATGTCTGTAGAATTTTTCACAGGGTCACTAAACATAGAAGTTACAACAAAAAAACAACAACAACAACAACAAAAACTACTGTTAAAGAATTACAACTAACCTGTTCTATAAACACAATTTTGTCTGGACCCAAAATGAGTGAAAAAGCAGCCAAAGAAAAATCCAGCAGACTTTTAGGGACAATTGCTCTTTGCATGCTCAATATCAAAAATAAGGGTTGGGGAAATAACATGCGTGACTAGTTTTATTTTTATTTTTTATCTTAGGTAAAAGAAAAAGAATTAAAAATCTGTTTGATCTTGTTTTCTTGCAGAGTGTATTATACATGTGAGTGTGAGAAAATGGAAAAGGTTTGTCTGCCTGATATTTACTGAACCACCTCTGCACTCTCACTTTAAAGACTTCAGATCTGCAGTGGGTTTGTGGCTTTACTCTGACCTCCTGTTCCAGGTGTCGCACTGAGGCTTTACACGGCGGCTGTGGTGCCAGCTGCTGCTCATCTCTGCTGTTCCTCACCGACAGCTGAACTCTGTTTTCGCTCAGACTCCATACTCTGAAAACACACACACACACACACACAAATGGAGACATGACACATCGTGTGTCAGCGGTCAGTGATGAACTTGCTGCAGCAAGTAAAATGACTGTGGCTCTGCTTTGTACTCTGTGTGAATGTTTAATTCGTAGTGGCTCTTAAGTGTCAGAAATGCAACAGAACTGTGAATTTGCTGACGTTTCTTTTTCTTGAAAAATATGCTCTGTTCAGCCGGAAGCAGCCTTTGTCAACAATATGAAGATAACATAAGGATGAACAGTATTAAAACCTAATGCTAACAACATGTCTGCATCCCCCCAGCCTAGACTAATCAGATTATAGAGATCAGAGGGGAGACAGACGTGCTGCTCATCTATTCCTGCAAACAATTTGCAGCTTTATCCTCCAAAAAGAATGACTGTTGAGTAGATTAGTTTGGTAGAAGTTAGAACACACCAAACCAGTCATTGCACTGGAAACTACACAGAATACAGAAGGATTTCTCTTAGATCATGTTGATGTAAAAATGATTAAACCGACACAGTGTTTTGAAAAAGGTTTTTCTAGTCTGGTTTTCTGGTTCTGGTTTGATCTGCATCCCCAGAACCAGACATGGAGAAGTAGCAGGTTTCCACATGTTTGGATTAGCAAACCTTTGTTTATGCTTCTCTAATCTGGAACAAACTTCCAGAAAACTGCAAAACTTCTGAAACGCTGAGTTCCTGCACACTGTGGATTATTATTATGTGCACAATTATTAGGCAAGTTTTAGTTTTGACTATATCATAATTTCATGCATATTTTACAACTCTGAGCTGTATAAACCTGAATGCTTATTGAATATAAACATGTCAGCTGATGTGTGGGCCAAAGGAGATCAACACCCTGTATCAAGTGTGCATAATTATTATACAGCTTCTTTTCTTCGGGCAAAATGGACCAACAACGAGATTTAAGTGGCAATGAAAAGTGCAAAATTGTAAAAAGTCTTTCAGAGGAATGCAGTACTCTTGAAATTGCTAAGATATTGGGACAATGATAACAGAACCATCAAACATTTTGCTGCAAATAGTCAACAGGGTTTAGGACTAAGGTGTGAACTGAGTTTAGGTCAGGTTTCGGGGTCGGCATGTACTGGTAATGGTTAGGTTTACAGTTAATCCTTGTGGAGATAGACAGACACATTATGTGTGTGTGTGCAACCCAGATGGATTGGTTATAGTCCTCCACTAGTGCTATCAGACCAATGTACTACAGCATATGGTCTTGCAGTCATACACAGCATGTGTCAACTGGCATCTCACAGGCTGACTCTGACTATTTCTGCATTTTAAACCTTAACCGTATCACACTGCAAATAGTGTTCACACTTTACTACAAGTACCACAATCCTCTCTTAAAGAAATATTTTTTTTTCACCCTAACACCTTCCACAGTTGGCAGCACTGTTGCCTTGCAGAAAGAAGGTCATAAGTTCAAATCCCACCCTCGGGTCTTTCTGCATGAAGTTTGCATGCATGCAAACTTCATGCAGTGTGCACTCAAACTGTATGAACTCACATTTAATAATACTCCAGGTACTCTGACTTCGTCCCACAGTTCAAAAACATGACTGTTAGCTTAACTTCTCTTTCTAAATTGTCCTTATGCCTGTTTGCGTGTGTGCATGTGTGTGTGGTTACTTTCCCTGTCTGATAGGGACTATCATCAGGATAGTCCCTGTCTGGGTAGTCCCGTCATCATTGATTATCCTGTCCCTGATGAAGAAAATGTCCTCCCATGACATAATGCTGGCAATTGTTGAAAAGCTCATGGGGATGAAGAGAGACGTCTCAGAGAATGCTTAGAGTTCTGCTCCTGGAGTGGCTCTGAAACAGATCCTGGACGGAACGATCAGATCCAATGATCCTTTCAGCTCCCTTCACTATCGTCCCCAGGGCTACAACTAGAGTCTTATCTACAGCTAGAGTTGTAGATAAGACATTCTACATCTCAGCGAGATGTAGAATGTCAACAGACTCAACCACTGCTTTGCAGAAGTGTCTGATGATGATAGGAGAGAGGCCGATTTTACCATCCCAGCAGTGTTCTATCGTTAAGGACTCTGTACTTACAAGAATTTAAAATAGATGTGCAACATTCTTTTTAATGCCATAAAACACATCCTCTGTGACGCTATTGTAACACTGGTCATAATTTAAATGTTTCCAATGCGTGACTTTGGTTTTTGAGTCATACGGTGTCAGGAAGCAGCTCTCTAACACTATACTCTTTGCATACTTAGGAAAGCAAGATTACACGGTCAGTACATGTGCATGTGGCGGTTGCTCCAAGTTCAGTCTGTCGAGTTCTCCCAGAACATTAGCATCAGTTTTCTCCAGACTTTTAGATCAGATTAGATCTGGTCAAATGCACACGTTTCTGTTCCATGCCAGTGACTGAGAATTTGCAATATGTCAAGTTTTTAACATCAAGCACCGCATGTTTAAAATGAATGATCTTCTTTTGCTGATTTAGGAACTCTGAAAGCTTCAAAAAGGAACCATTATTAATTTAAGATTTCAAACTTAAATAATGATTCATGTGTGAAACCCTGAATGTGATAAAATAGCGACCTGGTTAGAAAGTAACGCTGATATGGAACTCATGAGTATTTTTTTGAAACCCACATTTAATAATACTGATGACTTCTTGATACATTAGCACAGTTTTAATGTAGCCTATCAATGCCCTAAAGTGGCATGTCTAATAAATTCCCTGTTCAAAACATCTAGACACTCTGCCTTCTGCTGACCACGGAGAGCTGAACAATAGCCAACCAGACTGATAAGTAAATCCACTTAGTTTTGGTGCAAAATGGATGTGTAGCTGAATAGGAGCTCCTAGAATTTTGAGAACCAAAGTGAAAGATGCTGTTAAAAACTATTCACAATACCTCTGACGACGATGAACGATTGTTGAAACAAAGACGTCCAAATTATTTCTGTATTTTTAATAAGCAATCCAATCTAAAAGATTCAACGAATCCTCCAGAAGAGCGAAGTACTCACTTACCAATGTTGGCTATGAACATTTTCTACAAAAACTGAAATCAAAATTGTGAATAAGAAATTAACCTTTAGGGTCATAATGATGACGTTTTTGCGGCAAATCTGAAAAGTTTCATCTGGAAATCTAACACATTTGTTGCCTCAGGAGGAAGTGCCCTGAAAGAACTTTCATTGGTGTTGAGTTTATATATATATATATATATATATATATATATATATATATATATATATATATATATATATATATATACTGTATATATATATAAATGCCTCTTCCTTTTTTGTCAATTTTTATTATGACAAACACATTCCAGTGCAAGGAAAGAGAGCAAATGTTCAGTTAGTATTCATGTCGGTTGCTTTTGTGACCACATTACACTATAAATGCATAATCATAGCAAGCACGATTGCAGTATTACATTTCGAAGGAAATGTTCTATCTTCTCACGCTTAATAAAATACATCACTGCTCTGAAGGAAATATATCACTTTTCTGTGCAACTACAAAAGCAGCTCAGCACGGTCATCACTACGTACTGTTGTCAGATAAAGATGCTGTGGATTTGACCGATGAGATAACTCACTTCAAGCATTGTTTTGTTTTTCTTGCAAGTCAGACATTTCCTCCTAAAAGACCCATCTGGGTTTATGTTGTAGTCTTGGGTGACCAGCTGCTTTAAGTGGCATTAATTAAACAACCCATAAGAAGCTGCAGTTCCTGTTTGCGATTAGCTTCCTGGTAATCCCTGCTGCCTCAGACTGATGGAGGATTTGTCCAGCCCTTTACTTTGTATTAAACCTCTCCACGCTCCTGTCTGGCAATAATCTGCTAATCATATCAGTGTCGCCTCACCAGCTTCACAAGTTTGACCTGGGGGAACAGGAGTGCTTAAGTTTGTCTGTGTCAATCTTCTTGCTGCCTGCTAATGGTTAAAATATCATATCGATGCTGATAGCATCAGCCTGACGCAACTGTTTATGCATCACCACAGATCCACCAAGTTTTCTGACTTGAAACACATCCTGGCACTGTGAATAGTTTTGCAAATGTATTGATACTTCTTGAGCTTTTTCATATTTTGCAAAATTGTGTGTATTATACTTCACATGATTGACGGACATAAAGTAGCACGTAACTGTTAAATGGAACGAACATAAGTTGGGATTTTCAAAATCATTTACTAATAAAAGTCGGGAAAGTGTGGGGGGTTTTTCTGTGTTTAGCTTCTCTGACTCAAACGTTTTAGCTGCAAGTCTTTTGAGGAATGTCGTCATTTTTACACATACAGAAAATACAGAATAGCATAGTGCTATAGTACAATATTTTGTTGCGAAATAACTCAAATTCATTCATATTGGAGCGAGAGTCACATAGAGCACAGGGTTCTATGTTTTCAAGTTCTCCGTTGGATGTTGGCCTGGACTTTGACTGGACCATTCTAACCCATGAATGTGCTTTGATCCACCCCTATCTCAAATATTTTGCAGCTTCTAATAGTTTTTCTCCAAACATTTTCCTTCCCTGTCCCTTAAAGAAAGGCATTTTCACAGCATGATGTCCCCGCCACCCTGTTTCTCTTTGGGGACGTTATATTTATGCTTAGTTTTCTATCACAGCTAGTGCTTTGCAACTAGCCCAAAAAGTTTCGTTTTGATCTTATCTGATAAGAGCACTTTCTTACACATGTTTGCTTTTCGTCACGCATGGCTTATAGCAAACCTTAAAAAGGACTCCTTCAGGTTTGGTGGTTTGAAAAGAACTGTTTGAGGTGTTCAAACAGTTCTGTGATGTCACAGAATGTGAAAAACGCTATATTTTAATCCTTTTGTTGTCTGTAAAATCCTGGAAATTATCTGACTGCAGGGTTCTAATTCATGTGTTTCAAAACAGTCTTGCAACAAATGTTTGTAGTTCTCAAACATAATAATATCCTCTTGAACTTAACCCGATGGATTAACTTCCTCATCTCATGACGTCCAATATTATTTAGCTTTAAAGATTTTGCAGTTTGATTTTATCAACAGGAACATGAAAATGGAAAGGAAATGACTTGACATTAGTGGCATCCAAAACTGAAACTGCCAACTTACCAGAATCTTGAGGTTTTGATGTTTTTGTAAAAAAAAAAAAAAAAAAACATTAAAGATTCTGATTCATTTTTTAATGCAAACCAACCAAAGTTATTGCAGAAAGAAATCAGATAAATTTCTTACATCATTATAGCTTCAAGTAGCTGTAAGTACTTTTGAACCTTTGAAGACACCATACAGTCTGAGCATGGCCTTGCAGAACATGGTGCAGCTTTGAAAACATGAAGGAGCTCCTACATTGTTTTTACATTTTAACAACCTGACAAACCTGACAAACCACAAAGGTGGTTTTATCTGGCAGTATGGCAGTGTTTCACTTCATACACTGCCATACTTCCTCTTCCAGGACTTACAAGACCGTGTTTAAAAATGTAAGCTTAAAATGATACAATTTGTCTGTCAAATTCACATTTCAGGCGATGCGCTCCCTTTAATCCTTGCAGCTCTTTTTTGCCCTTCTTAATATTCCTGACCAACTAACATCCCTAAGCCCAAACCAAGTTGCGCACATCTTACCCCAAATTGTCTCCAGAGAGTTCCAGCAGTTCAATTTCATCTGGACCCACTTCGTCCACTCCCGTATGCCTCTGAGTCACGCTGCAGCATCCCATGACCAGCAAGGACCTTACGCTGTACGTCCTGTCTCAGCAAGCCGTCCGCACACTGAGAACCGCTTGCACTCATCCAAGCAGTTTGTGGCAAAATAAAACCAAGCAGACAACATGAAAAGTAGAGAGGTTAGGGGAGGTTGGGTTTAGAAGGGGATCTTGTTCCTCAGAAGAGGAGGGGCGGCATAAGGAGAATGAGCACTAGTTCCCCCTTTCTAGCGGCATGCAGAGCATATTTCCGTAGACTCCTTAGAACAAAAGATGTCTTGGCTCTTAAAGAGGTACTGAAGATAAAAGGTGGTAAGGTTTTGGCAAGTCACAGTTCAGAAGCTGTTTCTTCCTGTTGAGAGGCGGCAGAGGACTGAGCTGCTTCCTCACTTTGCTTATTTGACTCTGCACATGCCGGGGATCTGCTGCTGTGAGAAATGAAAGCTGTTTGTGATGTCGCTCAGACACACTGGCTAAACAAAAGATGGAAAAGCTCTTACACCTCTTCTTGTTGACAACATGAGTTCATTGATGCCTTTACCGCGAAGCAGATGGATGGTGAAGCAAACTTCCCGTTGGGAAAGATATGCGGTCAAGCTCACCCCATGTTTGCTGACTTCCACCCTGAATGTGGTTTGTCGACTGAGATAATTGCGAGTTATGACACAGCAAGGTAAAGAGCTACAGTCAAAACAAGCTGCAACAGCTGTGAGGCGCAGGCCGGTGGCAATCTTCCCGGTTGGAGGATGATGAGAGGGTTTGGATACAATCTGTGGAAGGACACAAATGAAGTCTCAACCTCTGTTGGAAACTAGGTCACCTGCCAAAATGTATGTTTCCCCATGAACAGACCAAGCAGAAACAATTTGCATTGGGAGGTTTCACAATTAAACACAAGATGCCGTTTTCAATAACTACTGCAGTTTCACAAATAATACATTCCTCCATCAGAATAGCATCTTTCTTACTTAGTACAGCACAATTTTGGTTATCGACTTCTCCATTCATGATTCATAGCTTTCCTGGAGAATCTTAGCCTACTCCTTTCCACTTCTTTCATATTCTTAATTCAGGCGAGAGGCGACCATTAGGGTCACTTTATTTTCCTTGGCTTCTTCTGAAACCAAGTCTTGACTGATTTTGAGATATGCTTTGGATCCTTCTGCTTCCATTGATCCCCAAACTTGAGCTTCCTCATTGGTAGTACCACATTTTTCCTAAAGATGGTCTGGTACTTGACTGAATCCATCTTACAAACCACATACTGCAGTTTCCCAGTACCAGAGGAAGCAGAGCAACCCCGGAGCATCACTGAGTCAATGCAATGTTTCAGTGTAACAAGCCGTACCTCTGATCTGCAGGTCTGAAAAGATCCCGTTTTAACTCATTGCTCCACAGAACAGAACGTCCAAAACCCTTTGGTTTATTTACAAAGTTGTGTGGAAATTGGAGTGGACTTTTCTTTTTGTTTTTTTGTCAGTGTTGGTATACTTCTTGCCTGAAGTTCAGGCAGGAAACCCTTCAGTGTTTATTATGTGTCTTTTCCTGGTAACTAAAACCTCTGTGGTTGCTGCCACCAAGTCTTGCTACACGACTTTGGCGGTCAGCAAGGGGCTTTGGTCAACCGCCTCCTCGACGACAGTCATTAACAGCTTCCTCTTTTAGTAATGCCTAGGTGGTGGAGGCACCTTCCTCTTAAACTTGTGAAGTATATTTCCAGCTGCATCTCTTGATACATTCAGGGCCTTTTCTATCTATTTTATTATCTTTTAGTGTAAAACAGTGAGCTCTTCTCTGAACTGTTTGGGCAATTAACCTGACTCAGCCATATTTCTACAACATCTAAGACAGTAGTCCAGGTACTTACAGTTTTCTATCTCAAACACACTTCATGCAACTTCATGCAACTTGGCTGATTGCATCAGGTTTACCTAAGACACCACTGGGTTTAGTAATGTTACACTGCAAAGTCAAATTTCTTTTAAGTCATGTTTGATACATACATTTTTATAACAGCTGAATGTAACAAAGTTTCTTGACTCTGCTATAAAATGGCACTATGTGCCTGGAAAATACATAATAGACTGCCTTCCTGTGCAGAGGAAAACAATAAGAATAGACAATGTTGTGGAAGAGAAAGGCAGTCTTTATTGTCAACCAAAACCGTTTGAGTTTTTATCAGAAGGCCTGCAGACAGAACTGAAGTCACCTGGATTGTAAACGATGACAGAAACATGGGGATCTTTCTCTTCAGCTAAGCCTTCGGTTGCTTCCCATCATCTTCGGCTTTCAAACAACCCTCAACAGAATTGCATTTGCTCAGCTTCTGTCTGACTCCAGGTACTGCGGTCTTCCTCCTGACAACCTTCTGGCATCCACCTACTGACCCTGCGTTTTGATAAAGAGGTAACGTTTCTGTCTCAGTGACTTCAGTCAGAGGATCCTCCTGTGGTGCAACATTCCCTTTTGTGATCTCTGTCCTGGTCTTGTGCTGTCTGGGCTTCCTGTTGTTTTTAGCTTTCTGGTAGAACTCACTACTATCGGTCCTCTTGTTGTCGACATGTCCTAAGACACCGCAATACAGCAGTACAAAGTCCTGTTGATTGACTAAAGGAAGGATTTGCTGCCTGAGACGACACTTGTTGAACAGCTCCAGAGCTAAATCTAGGCAGAAAAAGCAGTAGAGGAAATGTTTAGATCTTTTAGCAAACATAAGTGCCAAGAATGAGAAATCCAGCTCATGCATAATGAGTGAATGTGCTTTGAAATATGCTGTGTGAAGAAAGTTGAACCTGAATTTAAAGATCATTGAAATGATACTGGCTAGTCATTTTGTGGCAGAAGTAAAAAAAAAAAAAAAACATGTGAAAGTGAGACTTTTGTTAACTGTATGTCATTTTGTGAGTCTTAAAAACAATCCTCATCAATTTAAAATAGCACAATAAAAACCTGAAGCAGAAACGTTTCAGTCAGTCTCAAAACGTTTGGCAGTTTGAAGTGCCAATTTATGGAAACATAATATGAGAAAGCAGTGGGTAGAGATAAAATCAGAAACCAAGACTGGTTACGTTATATCTCAATTGCTAAAAAATGCTGAAGTACAGGGACATGTTTAGTCAGGAGGAGAGATACTAATTAACATCCACAATGTGATTTTAAAAACCCTGGAGGCAAAACATGTCTTTTACCAGTGTTTCTGCTAAATGTTAAGAATTATTTTTTAAAAATGATTATAAAAGCAAAGTCTTAGAGAAGGATTTGAAGATCTGCCCCTTTATTACTTCTTCAGCTGCATTTGCTCAGCTTTCTTTTCATATATGATTTCTAGTTGTGCTTTAGGAAGTCCAGTATTATTATTTGTGGAAAAACCAGACGCTCCAAAACCCAGGCAAAAATAACCGTCTGTTGAAAGGGGTGATCCTAAAAGTTGTCAAAACAACTTTCAGCTGAGATGGATTAGATGTATGTTTACAAAATTAAAATCCAAACAACTTGCTATGTTACCCACTGGCAACTCTGCCATGGGAAAAAAGTATCTAATAAAGTTTTGCTCGAAAAGATTAGTTGGCTAAAGTCTGTAGGTCCATCCATCCATCCATCCATCTTCTTCCGCTTATCCGAGGTCGGGTCGCGGGGGTAGCAGCTTCAGAAGGGAGGCCCAGACTTCCCTCTCCCCAGCCACTTCTTCTAGCTCCTCCGGGGGAATCCCGAGGCGTTCCCAGGCCAGCCGAGAGACATAGTCCCTCCAGCGTGTCCTGGGTCTTCCCCGGGGCCTCCTCCCGGTGGGACGTGCCCGGAACACCTCACCAGGGAGGCGTCTAGGAGGCATCCTGACCAGATGCCCGAGCCACCTCAACTGGCTCCTCTCGATGTGAAGGAGCAGCGGCTCTACTCTGAGTCCCTCCCGGATGACTGAGCTTCTCACCCTATCTCTAAGGGAGAGCCCAGCCACCCTACGGAGCCACCTAAGTCTGTAGGTGTCAAAGTTATTTAATTCATTTGTGATTGAATTCAAGTCACATTCTTAAAAAAACACCAGAATGCATTGATGACATTCTATGTAACTTGTTTATGTGTTGTCAAGTAAACTAACTTAAGTTCAAGTTGTCTTTCCATCCATGTACAGCAAGCCTTAAAATTAAATGATAGTAATCTCAAAAATGTCTTTAAACAGGACTCTAAAAGTCCAAAAAGTATTCATTTCAACTTCTTTTAATCTGAACAAATATGTATATCTTTCAGCTAGTATGCCATAAAGGAAGGCTGTGAAACAAACACTTCCCAGAGGGGAGAAATTGGGTCTTAAGTAGAAATAGACACTCAAGTTGACGTAGCACAAACCTGTAGCTAAGTAGAGGACCATGAAACAACACTTAAAGAACATTGGGGAGGTTTCACACTTAAGTGACTTAAGCAATTAAGCAGTAACACATATCACACCCGCAACTATAAAAAAAACAACAACTTGTGCTCAAAGTTTGCAGCATGTGCTAAACTGACCCAGTGCTTCTCCAACAGTGCGGGGTATCACCTCCTTCAGCACCTCGCAGTTTCTGTGTAAGGCTGGATTACAGTTCATTTCCAGAAGCCACACCTGGAAGTGTCACATGAAGACATAATTTACCAGCATATTAATATCCAGCTCTGCCTCAGAAGTTTAAAAATCCACCTTGAAGTCCTCGTCGATCATGAAGTCGCAGCCAATCAAGTCAAAGAATCCAGGGCGGCAGTCTAACTTGGTCTTGACGGCAAAGAAGCACTGGGTCATGATCTGTTGCATGCGCTTCTGATATATGAACAGAAAAAAATATATATCCATAAGTTAATCCGTACTTTCTCATGGCTTAGGGTCAGTGTATGTTTCAGAATCTACTCATTGGCCAAGCTCGTGCGCACAAACAACAAGTTTGACAAATCTGCCAGCACTGGGTAATCACAGTGGATCGTCCAGCAGGACAATAATCAAAAACATATAATCAAATGACAGAATTAGTTTAGTCACGCCAGACGTTTTCTAATATTTTTTTTGCAGTAAAATATTATGCCACTGCTATAAAAAAAATAATTTGTTTCAAGGAAAGTACCGTCCTTGTCTCAACGTGTCAACGTCGTACAGATTTCATGTTCTACCTCTCTAACAAAACTAAACATTTTATCTCTCAAAGACGGATGAGTTCCTTTAGTGCTCTCTTTAAATAATCTGATGCATTAGTGAGTTTGGGCACATTTTAATATGTCATAAAACCCACGATGCAGATACTCGGTGCGGTTATGACGTCTTTAAAAAATAAAAGTCAAACTCGCATCTAGATTTATAACTGAGATGCATCAGCAGGTTTCTGAAGAAAACACAGAGGTAGTGGCTAACTTTGCAGACCACAAAAGATGCCACAATCAAGGTTTAGAGTTCTACTTAACAAAGCTAACGCTAAAAAACCCCGGCTTATTACAATGCATGTCAGTATGGAGAAAAACAACCTGTAATATTTCCTTTTTAGCCATAAGTTGATGACTCTTCATACATAAATGAGCTCATGTAAAACTAACCACATTCTCAATTAGCTACCAGTGCCAACTACCACTTCTGTGCTGGTAATTGGTCCCTGAGAGCTACAGCACACCACAGACCTCACCGCAAAGGCTCCCAGCACCCAGTCCCTGGGCAGGCCCTTGGCAACCTGAAACCTTTCGTTGACGTAGGTGTTGAAGCTCTCCATAGACCATACAGTGTCCTCCTTGAGCAGGCTGTACAAAGGGTTTCTCTTCTGCATGTACTGGAGACGAACAGCAGGGGGAGAAGAGACACACAAAACACAAAAGTGTAGGCAGCAACTCTTTTTAAAGCCTTTGAATGACTCAGTATTGTGGAGATGCATGACTCTTTTTTTGTTTCAGCTCAGCTATGACACCGGACAGAAACTAGAATGTAAAAAGCAGAAGGAAAACAAAGCAACAAGGTTTATTGCCGGATGAACAATTTCAGCTGTGTTGTACAGCAAGTCGTACTGGAGATCAGTACTGTATACCTCTGTTAACCACTAGACAAAAATGTTCTTCAAAGTTATTTCATATTTTCCAGATTTCAGACAGAAAGCCAAGTCAACTCTGCTCGTATTTTTTGAAATGCTTTGCTTTGGAAGTACCCAACAAGAAGTTTAAGACTTAGGTGTGAATTGAGTTGGGTTAGGTTTAATGATAGAGTAGGATTGGTGTTAGGTATGTACTGGTAATGGTTACGTTTAGGGTAAGAAATGAATGAAAAATGAATGAAGGTCAATTCAAAGTCCCTGTGAAGTTAGAAAGACACACTATGTGTGTTTGTTTGTTTACCTGGTTGGTGAGATGAGCAGAGAGGTTTTTGGATCTGGGATCGTAGACGTCACACGTCAGTCGGACATACCCATGACGAAAGAAGACCATGTAGGGCGCAGTGGAGGCAATGAGAAGGTAAGAGCGCACATCAAACTTTCTGCCGTTTAGTAGAAGGGGTTTCTGGATGTAACTGGGAGAAAAAAAAATACAAAAAAAAACTATTTTAAAGGCCACGTTGCTAAGAAAAAGAAATGTAACTTTCTAAAAATAAAGTATGTTAGATATATTGACATGTATTTAAATATAGTTTTTAGTTGTATGACCATGGCTGGAAGTAGAGAAAGGGATTAGGGTCAATCCTTCTACTTGTAAGGATAATTTGTTTTACACCTTGACAGTCGGGCGTTCACCTACCGCTGGACAATGTGAGCCTGAATCGGGCGGAGAGGCATCTTACGCTCAGCCTGGTACTCCTCCATCTTCTGTAGCTTCAGTCTGAATTCGGCCACCTCCTGCTGGTTCTTCAGGAGGAAGATTCCTTTGCCCCGGTTCAGGCCCGTGGGCTTACAGATCCACATGCTGCTCTCTGCGTTCTCCAAGTCTGCCACCACAAACATAGCCACATCAATTACCCGTCGACCTGCTATTAAAACAGTTTGTTCTTCTGTTGTGCAGGAGCAGGCATGTCGAGGTAATTGTTTATTATATTTTGTCCTGGAGCTGTTTCAGTTGCTCCTGTAACTATATAAGCTTGGCATTGAATGAAACCTCTCTAGTTTTGCAGTCAAACATGAAGAATTAGTCAAAGTCAAGCCTTTACAGGTACAAGACATGTAAAGTTATTACTGTTTTAAAAAATACTTTTGTGCTCCAAAATAAATACACAAAACACAAATCTGATGAGAATGGTAATCAGGTAAACCAGGAGTGGAAAGGAGTGGAACATTCCTTTCCGGAAGTTGTAATTGTTAATGCTTCTTACATTTTACTGCTGTTTTGTGACACTTATTGCAGACTTTTACTCTAAGGGCAAAATTACACACTCTGCTTGCGAGAGCTAAATCTGTTTGTGAGTTAGTACATTTCTAGATTTGAATCTCGTCACAAAGATAACCTAAAGATCGACAGACGATGTCTTTGACTGCATTGCTTGCCATGCATGTTTAAACCGCATGCATCACCGTATACCAAGGACAAGAATCTGTCTTTCCACATCATTTTCGATAAGTTGAATTTAACATCATTCAATTTGTCACAACATCTGTTATGTGCATTTGATGTTTTCTACTCTTGCTTTTCATTTTCAGTCAAAAACAAGAGAATATTTACTTAAATACCGTACTTACTATATATGTAAGTTTCAATTCAGCTTACTTGTACAGCGCCAATTCACAACACGTCATCTCAAGGCACTTCACAGAAAAAGTTAATGAAAACCACATTCATGCTTTGTATCAAACAAGGCAACAAGTTTAGTTCATTATTCAGATTAGTTTAAAAGTTTCTATCTAAAGGAATGCACCAAATTGTATCAACAAGATTCCTTCCTTATCGTTTTTGTCAGTATGCGATGCAATAACTTTGAGAGTAAAGATTTGAAATTACGTTGCAAGCATTAAGAACTGTTTCTGAATTTACTTAATTACTTATAACTTTATAATTAACCACTTTCAGAGGGGATTTTCAGGGTCTCTGTTTCCAGCAGCCAATTTCTTCCCATTCTTTCAGCTGCGTTTATGACAAATACAAGAGGTTACAGCTTAATAGACTTCTTCTTCTGTGTGTCCACTTACTCTTGCTTACTCATATTCCTAGTTTTCTTAGGCATACACAGCACAAAACATGAAAGAGCAAGGCAGGCTGAAGTAATGGGTTTTAGGACATCTGCACAATACTTTACTTTGGAAATGTACAAAAGCTAAGCATATGCACACTGAAAATTTTCTTTTTGATGGACAATAGTAGCTCACAACTACCTGCAAGCCTTTTTTTGTTTATTTCACAGTACAGAACATGAGACTTGTGTCGAGAGTGTAAACTGGTTTACATCTTTGACATTTCTAGTTTGACTTTGTTCTTTTCATGTTTTATTCTTCTCTCGTCTATCCCATGAACCCATCCGTCAGCTAGAGATCTAAACCAGCTGTTTGAGACCTTCTCCTGTTTGCTCAGTGATAGCTGTGTTTGACTAACCTGTACTCCACTTAGCACAATGTGTTTGTGATGAACCAATCAATCTAGATCTAGTCATTTTTATCTCCAAGTCCCAGCACAACATCAACTGTGTTTTTCTTTTTATCATTATAAGTTAGGAAAGACCTTCATCTGCTTCTCATAGCTTTGTTCAGAACGGAAGCAGTGCTGCGTTCAGGATCTTCTTGTTTGTGTCTCAGCCCTGCCCTCTGCTGACTCATCTCCATGGCAGCAGCATGCTACCCTAGTGATTTTATCAGTGCCTCATGGGAGGTGAAGTGCATTATTTTCCAACGTTTTCAACCCCTTGATCAAACACTCACCTAGGCAACTGTTGTCCTAACACCATCCAGAACAAACTTCTTTTCATTGTCATGCTCACAAGCAGTTATGTATGATTAATCTTTGCCAAATGAAGCCAGCAAACGTGAGGTATATCCGGTTTAACCGGTGAATAGTTGTCGTTGCAGCGGGACGTTAGTTCGATGTACACAGGATGTGTTTTACCTGTTTCACCCTCCTGTGGGGCGTTGCGGGAAAAGAAATCTTCCCTCTCTTCTTTCACATCCATGCGGAACGTTGTAGGAATGAACTCCTCCATTTTCAGCCTCCTGTAAGGGACATTTTTTTCTTTTTTACATATAAAAGTCTGAAAGTGTGTCATGTACTCGGCCAGATCCCTTTAATCCGATAACCGTAAATAAAATCTCAGCCAATCCATTGCCCACAGAAGTCACTTAGCTAGTAAAAAAAAAAAAAAAAAAAAAGAAAGTCCACTTGTGAGTATTTTAATCTCGGTATAAATCCAGCTGTTACCTGAAAGGTTCAGGGTCTTAGCTTGGGGTGTTTTCACACCTAGTAGTCTGGTAGACTCAGTACGATTGGGGACCAAAATTTGCAACAGTTATTACATTTTCAGCTGGCGCGTTTCGCTTTCACACAGCACTTTGTCAGACAATCCAAACCCTTTGAAAAGCCTGTTCCCCCGGATGAAAGGGAAAACTGGCTGCTTGGTTTACCTGTGTCCGTCTTTGTATTTGATTTTGCTGCTTATTCTCTCAAATTCCCGCAGGCTGGTGAGGAGGCCGATTTTAGTGGTGAGAATCATGTTGTTGGGTATCTGGAACACCAAGTGTCTACCTAGAAACAAAACGTGTGAATTTATCATTTTAGTAACGTGTGTGTTTTTGTTTATTGGCTGTCTTTTTGTTTTGTTTTGTACAGTTTAAACTGAGAGTTCATCTTGTATTGTTTAACTCTACAGCACCTTGCTTGAAGCGGCTGTAGTTAATTTGAGATTTGGTCTCGCACCACTTGAGCCTGAAATCTTCCCTTTGCTTGTTATAAATTCTCTTCCATCCTCTCCTCTCGCAGTAGCTGCACACTCTGTGAGAAATCAGCCACATACATAGAAGCAAACAAAAAACCAGAGGTAAGAGCGGAGAATGAGTCAAAACTTTCCTCTGTTGCAGTAAAACAAATGACTTTGTGACTTTCTAAGAGGCTTTCATGTTGAATTGGATAATATTTCTGTGTTTCACATCTCTTGCTCACATTTCAGCCCCATTGGTTCCTCCAAAGAAGTAGAATGGCCCAAGTCCACGAGGCTCCTCTATCTTGATGTCTTTGTAATGTCCTTTGTTAGAGCAGGGCGTCGGGCCCCTTGGTTTGGACCTTTGGAAGCTGTCCTCCACTTTGGATCCATCTGATGTTTTAAAATATTTTAATATTGCATATTTCAACAAATACACATCATGCCTTGTAACAGCATGACTGCAAGTTTTTCACATTTTATCACATCACAACAACCTTAATTATTTATTTAGTTTTTTTAGTTTTTCAATTCAAATCTGAAAAAAAAGTGGTGAGCAGCTGCATTCTTTCTTCCCACACGTTGACTGTGGAGGAGCTGCAGAAATTCAAAGGTCTGGAAGATTTGTTAAAAGGACAAGAAGGAGCTCATCAAATCTGGTTTTTATGGAAGAGTCCCAGGAAGAATGCAATTGTTAAGCTGGTCAGAGCTGATCCACTGCAAAAACACAGAGTCTTACCAAGTATATTTGTTCTAGTTTCTAGTGTAAATATCTTACACTTGAAATAAGGCCAAACTATCTTACAAGTGAATTTTCAGAAAGATACATGAGCTTGTTTTAAGTCAATAATGCCTTAATAAAGGTGATAAACCAGTAAGACCTCCGGATAAATACTCAATGTGTTGACAGAATATCAAACTATTTGTACAACGTCTTGCTCTGCTCTCACACGTACACACACCTGTCTGTCCACATGGTCTCTTCTGCTTGACAGAGAAGTGTGAATGTTTCCTTCCCTCCTCCCGAGTCAAAGCCCCCTCCCTGTGGGCACACTCCAACCCTTCTGATGTCATTTCCTGTGAGTCCGAGCAGTCAGGTGACACAGATTGTTCTGTTGTTGGCTCCTCCTTCTTTCCATAAAAAATCTGCTTGTTTTCCTTTGCCAGTGTGTCTTCACTGTACATTTCTTGGCAGCATTCAGATGTTATGGGCTCTTGCATAAGCACTAATCGACCTTCTGTAATGTTAAAATTGCACAGTTCAATATATTGTATTGGGTTCCCAAGTAAATAAAAACAACACAAAGAAATGCATAGTTGTGCATTGGAGGTAAATTGATTGAGGTTTCTTGGTTGTTTTGTTTTTAGACTGACATTTTTGTCTGTGTTCTCGGGAATAGCTGAATCAAATGGGTGTATTCTCTCCATTTAAACTATTAAATGACAACTAGTTGACTTCATATTTTTCTCTATTGCTGTTCTCAGAAGTCACACATGGGCTGGCGTGTGGTTAGCTGTGTCACCTTCTTGGAAGAAGCCACCAGCTGAGCCTGTCAATACCTTCATGTTTTCTTACTAGAGATGATTCACTTTGTCATGTTTTTCAGTTTTTAGGCTGACCTGGACTTTTAAATCTCATACTTTTTAATCTTAAGAGTTTGTCAGTCTTGCTTTCTTCTTAAATATATTCACAGAAGGACATGCTGCTCCCTTTGTCTGCGTACTGATTTTCTTTCTGCCAGGCTTTACTGGACATTTCTTACTTCTATTACAACAGAGTCAATCCTTTTCACTGTCGCCACATGCATGCTCAGTATGACTGACTGCTGCACAGTTAGCATCTCTATGCAATTAGCTGATCTTAGGTGGAAAACTTTCCGTTTGCCAATTAATTGGGTTTGAGTGCATAATAACTCAAATGAATGCATATCATTGAATTAGAATCTGTGTTTTTGAATTAATTAAACTGATATAAATGGATCTTAAAATGGACACTGTCTCATGCTTTTTATGTCTTTAGAGAGCCTTGAAATGTTCAAAATTAAACCTTGTCCTATTTTGTCCTTTCTGCACAGCTCTATGCCAGACTTCATGCTCATTAACCCTGTATCAAGCTTTTTTATTTAAAACATTTATAGTTATTTTTCTGGTTCACAATTATGTAGAATCCCAATAATCGCAATAAAAACCATGAATCTTGCTTATAAGATAATACATCTATGTTGTCAGAGAGAGAAGTGTCATATTTTGAAAAAAAAAATGAAATCATAAAATTAGACTGACAAGTCATGATAGAATTAATTACTACATACTGGGGTTTTACATTTAATTAACTCACATTTAAAGCAACTTTAAACACAGAATAAAATAGCAGAAGTTTCACAAATTTAAATCAAAAGTATTCTTAGAGATAACAGGCATATTCCGACCAGCACCACTGAGTTTACATACCTGTAACTCCATGACTAATACGACTTGAAGGCAGACTTTATGGAAACCTTTCTAAGCCGATTCTTCTGCATCCACCTCCACTCTTATTGACCAACTGCAAAACAAAAAATAAGAGAAACAACAAACTTTGCAGGAAATCATATTTGAGATCTGCAGTTTTACCCTCCAAAGGAAGCTAACCTGGAGGGCTAATGTCAACAAGAGCAGTTACCGGCTTTATGGGTCTCTTAGCAACAGTTGCCATTTGTAGAATGAATATTACAACGACAACAACAACCTCTGAAGACAAACTCACAACTCATGTTTAATGTATTCCTTGCATACCCCCCGTCTAAGCTTAGCTTCATTCAATATTTATCTCCAGTAAGCCTTTTCTCTGTGAACCGTTTGGTAAACTTAGAGGAGGGTGTCGGTCAAAACGGGTATTATATGCTGATCCAGAGGGTTAAATAGCATTTTAACCTGTTCTTTAACACACAGTGTGCATTATCTCATAAAACTGGAATGTGTATATGCCATAGATATGTGTGTGTAAATATGTATATATGTTCATTAATAAGAAACTAATTAAAACATAACTCATAAACACATCAGAATCAGTTGCATCTATTAAGTTCAACATTAATTTGTGCTGATGACTCAGTTGATGATATTGTTAATCAACCTCTTCTGACAAATTCAGAGCCAAGGTATGCAGTTGAGCAACATAGCATTTGTCTGCTTGCAAGGCAAATCCACTAATTACCTTCTGTCTCTGTGATTTGACTCAGGAGGAAACACCCAGGCCCAAATACCGTTGGAAATTATGAATAATCCCTTCCCTTCCCCACAAAAGCACAATAATTGACAGGAGGCGGGCGCCTCCAAGGCCCAAAACCATATAATTATGCATCCAGTGTGAAAAAGTCATGCATCAATTTTAGGTCCACGTTGTTGAGAACGTTTTGTGGATTTTAAATTTACTCAGGGCAAAACAAGTCAAATTGTATGATTTTTTTTTACTTACTTACTTTTTTTTTTTTTTTAAGAATTAGCAAGTTGTAGGATGACAACCACAAATATGCTACTTTTCATTACTACAACTAATAAATAATCCCCAAAGCGTCATTTTAGAAAAAAAGGTGAGTATGACGCAAGGCAAATCTTAAAGGGATGTGCTGCGGTTTTTAAGTTCTGTTAAGTTAATGAACTTCAGTCTAGAAAAACATTGATGTAAATACTATTTTGTGAATTCTAGAATGGTGCCACTCTGAGTGGCAGCAGTAGCTCTGTTACCCTCATTCAGGTTTTAATTTTTGAAACTTTCATTCCAGCGTTTTTGGCGGCGCAAAAAGCTTTTTTTCGACAACCGTCCCTTCTGGGCCTGGATGCTGTGCAGCTGGATTGTTTTTTTTGCCAATGGCTTTTACACTATGCGCTTTTGTTATGATGCGTAACCGTAGCAACAACAAGGTGGTTTACAACATGGAGCAGTTGATTAACATGAAATAATATCACAACATGAAACCAGAAATCCCAGAGTAGTTGAAAAGGAAGCATCGCGGATGCAGAGCAGGAGCAAACAGGAGACAGAGAGAACGAGAAAGTTCAAACTGTCTCTTTCTAACACACGGATCTGAACATTTACAACTCAAACATCCTCATTTTGTCCTCAGTCCACAGCGTAGAGGCGCATATTTTAAATTACCTTTTGTGAAACACAATCTTGTCATTTTTGATGCATGTGTATTATAGGAAATCAGGTGTCACTTTTAAAGAGTCACCAGTTCACTTCCGTTTTTAAGCTTTAAAATGAAGAAAAGAAAAAAAAAATTGCAAAAAGGGGGATGATACCTTTTTTTCTGCTTCGCACATCGGCTAAACGGAAAAAACCATCACGTTTTACAGTTTTAGAGCGCTGTCGGGTTTTAAAGTGCCTTTAGCTGTGCCTGGATTTCAGTTTATTTCAGTTATTATTATTATTTTTATTTTTTTTGCATTATGTAATGAAATGTCTTGTGCTGGAGTCTAGCTGCAGAACCACAGTTATTAGAGGCAGACCTGCCATGTTCCTGTTTAGCAGAGCTTTGTGTGGAGCCAGTGTCAGCCACACCTTGATAAAGAGCCGCCATCTGATAGACACACCGTGCAAAGTGCTGCGTAGGTGGACAAAGAGAACAGGCTTGTTTTACAGCCCCGTCGACCTTGTGCTTCAACATATGCCAGCAGTCTGTGTGCATTTGTCTGGGTTAGGAAACGGTATCAGAATAAACAACACCATTATGTGTTTATCTCTGTTATTTTCCGTCAGGTTTGATGAGCTTAATGGCTTTAACTTAATTGAAAATATGTAAGGCATCATTTAGAAAGGATTTTTAAATTCTATTTCCCATAGATGACTTTACAGACTCCAGCTTATCAAAGCAACCCATTACTGTTGTAGTTCTTTAACTCACTTCAAATAATTCAACCACATCAAACAGATTCAGCAACAACTTCTAGAGGGTGAAAATGTTGGTTTTCTCAGACACATTGATTATTATATGAAAACTAGGTGCGTACGGGTGTGTGTTTCAGTCCGTCTGTCTCGGGGCGGTTACACTATAAGTTGTGTGTGTGTGTGTGTGTGTGTGTGTATTTGGAGATTCGCCCATTCTCATGTCATCTCAACTGCCTGCTACTAGGAAGTGCTCAGCAATTACCGGGATGCAGCCTGCAGCAATGGTGTCCCTGCTCAACCTATTATTTGGAGGGATTCTCCTTGTGGAGGTGTTATATTGGAAGACATGGAGTTGAGTTACGCTGTAAAGAA
This sequence comes from Xiphophorus hellerii, assembly GCF_003331165.1. NCBI lineage: Eukaryota > Metazoa > Chordata > Actinopteri > Cyprinodontiformes > Poeciliidae > Xiphophorus > Xiphophorus hellerii. The sequence continues at coordinate 7,597,962 of NC_045672.1, read as the reverse complement.
AAGTCTGTCTCAGTAGGGCCTCCCTTTCCCCTCCTATTCATGATTTCCTTATAGAATTTCACTGGGTAGAGGGTATGAGGCCCATTCTAATGGAGAGAGGGGGTCAGTTTGTTCCCAGGGTATGCATACGCTTATTTCATCTTGTAAAAAAGTATCACTGACACAGCGACATTGTGCAAATGTTTTCTCTATATATGTTTATATTGACAGTAAGCCTTTTTGTGGGTCAAAAATTCCTGAAATGTATTTATGTAAGTCTCTCCAATGGCTTTACCCTACTTCTTGGACTGAGCTTGTTTTCTAGATATGGCATGCCCAGTTGGTTAAGCGTCTGAACTGATGTCATCGAATAAATTAGCTGCACCCTGTAGAGCTATGAAAAGATATATGAATCATAGCTAGATGGAAAAAGACACAGTTTACATCAGGAGACACTGGTAATTAACTAGGGCAAATATAACCAAGAGAAGGAAACACTCCAGTTTTAGCATAGCCTCAGGATGCACCAATTAAAGTGTGTGTGCGCTGAAATCTCTGGGCTCTCTGCAGATCAGATCAGACGGCGGCTTCGGAGCAGTTCAGAGCTGGGTCAGCACTTGAACATTTTGCAAACATGAACTTTGAAGAATTGTTTGCCATGTTGCTGAAGTGAGTCTAATCTAACATACTTTGCGACACATTCGAAAGAAAAGTCGGCATTTTCAAAGGAAACATTAAAAATTAAAATAAATCCCTGTACATTTAAATTCAAGTGCATCATTATAGGTGAGAAAATAATATACAAAAATGCTACTGTAGAAATGCAAGATTTATTTGGTTTATGATAGAAAACTAAATCAATCAATGACCATTTGGGTGTCACTGTTTCTTAATCTAGGGATTTTACACTCTGTAATGAATCACCAATTTTGATCCAGCAAAGTTGCATCTGACTCATTCCAACACAACCTGGAACCATCCTTTCATTCTGATGATCTGGGTCATGTGTCAGGTTTGACTACACCGTTGTACCACATTTTCAAGATGTTGTTAATGAAAAGCAACATAACCGTTGATAGGTTTATTTTGTCACAACCTGCAAAGAATCAGCCAGAGACAGAGATTAGGTTTCTTTTGATTTCTTTTCTGCAGAATAGGAGAATTGAGAACAGACGCGACGAATCGCTGTCAAACACTGCCTGGACTCAATTCTGCCAGTTCTTTCTTTGCATTTCTCTTTATTGTATAGAAAAAGGAGGTTGGGCTTCTCTTCACACAGTCACACAGAGAATTGACCAACCGTCTTTACATTCTGGAACCTCTCATGGACATGCCCTTATAAGGGCATGTGGCTGACCACAACTAATCAGTTACATATGGAACTAATAACACATGAATGTTTAACGTTTTTAGCTTCTAAGCAAACATCCTAAACAAAGTTAATAACATACTACAAAAGAAAGAGAAGTTAAGTAAATATAAAAAGAAGAATAATATAAAAAGAATAATATAAAAAGAATAATATGAAAAGATAACTTGTAAAATAAACTCATGAGTAAATGAACAGGAGGATAATTTTCCTAACAACCGTTAATAAACATTTCATAAATCTTTCTAAATGTAGGCCCTATATATTATCGTTAAGTACATTGTTGAGATAAAACAACATAATGTAACTGGTGTGGAGTTATACCAAACCTCAGCTAAAAGATTTCTGCACCCACTGGAAGATTGATTAAAGGAACAGATTGATTAAAGGAACAATGCATAATTCACATATTTTGAAGTGGAGATTTTCTCAGCATTTGATCATCAGTATTTCTCTCAGCATCTTTACATTAACAAACTTATTCGTTTCTGCAAATCAGAGTTATTAGGTTTAAACTGTGACCAACATAAAAAATTACCATTAGATTTGCATTACTTACATAGGGATCTGTAGCTTTCTACAGCCTAAAAAAAGACTACACTGAACTACTAAAAAATGGTAAATGTTACGCACATTTGATAATTAAACATCTGATAGGCAATATAAAAAATCAGTATAATAGCCTCTGGCTGTATAGGTCAAAAGGTCAAAACCCCAATGTAAAACTGAATTTTTCATATAAATTTTAAAATAGATATTGTACAAAAGAAACATGTCAACAGGTCATATTAGTCATGTTCAAATAAATAATTAAACTGAAAGTGGTGGCGTTGCTTTTAGTTAAATCAATTGAAACATGTCACACATTTGAGCAGACAGTTAAAAGTGAAACAGGTTGAGCCAGTAAACTGGTCTACATAAACTAAACTGAAAGAAAAAGCTTAAACCACAATGACCACCTTGATAAGGATAATGCAGAACCAGTTCTGTGTTTCAAATTAAATGACTGAAATTTAAGCCAGTTTTTGTTTTTTTTTGTTTTATAATACCAAGTTTAAACAAAACGTTAAATTTTGCAGCGTACATGGCGTTTATGATTCTGGTTTGATCTGAGCTGTGCTTGCCTGCCACTTTCTTCCACAGTAATGCTCTGAGATACTATCTGACAGAAGAGAAAGTGAAACAGATTTTTCTCTTCTTCTTCTTCTTGTAACTGCAGCATAGAGAAGACAACATGTATGAACAAAACAAACTTTACACCTTTGACCTCAAGAGAAACAGACAATCCTACACGTGAAGATGGTTTAGTAAATGTTTTTAGTAATTCAGTAAAAGGTTTTATTTTGGCAACTTTTACAGATACAGTTGGCTTAAGTGGCACTGCGACTTATTGAGGCCATTGCTTCATTTTGTTTTGCTTTTTACAAGTAGCAGAACGAAGCTGACGAGGTGTCTCAAAAATTTGAATATTAATGTTTTTCTTCTTAGCTTATTTTCAGAATGACATCTACGTCATGACAAATGTGTATTTATACAAGAGTGAACAAATGTAACTAAGATGGGAGTGTGTGTGTGTTGCTCACTTTAAGTGTACGTCACCACACCTGCAGGAGCCGTTCAAGCCTTTTGTCATGTTCCTGTTCTACTCCAGTGGCAACCTAGCAGACCGGGCCTCCTTCAGTGCAACCGGCAGAATTGCAAAAATCCTGTCTGATTGCGCTGAACATGCACAGGCCGGTGCAGGAATCCTCCACAGGCTGTCCGCCAGCCAGGAATGCAAACCGTCGACGTCACCGGAGCAGACAGCAACAGAGGCTAACAGTGTGTGCTGCTTTGGACGCCGACATGCTGCAGCTTCACGTGTTTTCTTATTGTAATGGGAATAAATATGATGCAACGTTTTTGAAGATCATGACCGAATTTCTGAAATGAAAACATCGAGACAAAATTTTTTACTTTAAAAAAGATTTTAAAATATTGTTGAGCAGCACCTCAAAAATATGAGCTGCTAACTTTTTAGCATTAACAATGTCCTGTTTTGGCCTTTTGAATTCAGTTTGTGCAAATCTGACATTGTATTTCAAATGGATTAAGTGCAGAATTTGAAATTCACTAATGCTTTAAAAGTTCACAAATTATTATTATTATTATTACTTATTCATAATGACAATGATTAGGATATTTAAGAGTAAATAGCTACATAATATTATTAATTCATTCTAAATACCTGCATGCATTCATACCTGAGCAAATTTAGATTTAAAACTTTATTCCTGATAATAAATGCTGCAGGTGTCACTCAAAAGATAATGAAGTAATGCAGCAAGAAGGTCCTGGGTTCGATTCCCGGCCCGGGGTCTTTCTGCATGGAGTTTGCATGTTCTCCCTGTGCATGCGTGGGTTTTCTCCGGGTTCTCCGGCTTCCTCCCACAGTCCAAAAACATGACTGTTAGGTTAAATGGTCTTTCTAAATTCTCCCTATAGTGTGAGTGTGTGTGTACATGGTTGTGTGTCTCTGTCTGTCTCTGTGTTGCCCTGCGACAGGCTGGCGACCTGTCCAGGGTGACCCGCCTCTTGCCCGGAACGTTAACTGGAGATAAACACCAGCACCTCCTGACCTCATTGGGGACAAGGTTGTAAAATGGGTGGATGCACAATAAGTATCAATTGTTTTTAGTTGTGCTTTATTTAAAAGGGAGCATGTAAAACATTTATAGCGTTCTCAGTAATCCACGAAATGAGCTCCAGAAGTGTGGTTGATAACTGGCCTCCTTGCCATCACCCTAATCTGTAGCTTCCTGCTCAGAACCTGGAGTCGCAGTGAGACTCCTCCAAAACACTAATATCATTTCCTGTCAGAAGAAATTTGTTGGTAATGTTACTGGTTACTTTAAACCAAAATCTTCCAGGGGTGCAAATCATTTTCAGTTTAACTGTAATATATAATATAATGAGTACAATTATAATACTACTATTAATAATTGTTATTACTATTATTGTTATTATTATTATTATTATTAGTAGTAGTAGTAGTAATAATAATAACAAAAATTATAACTGCTATTATAATTATAATAATAATAACTATTATTATTACTATTATATTAATTGTACACTATATCTTAAATATTACACACAATGCCTATTTTAATGCAGTTAGTTAGATCTAAATTTTGTGGCATTCGCCCTTTTTTATTTTTGTAGAAAAGTAATCCAACCTTTATCATTTCAAATATAAATGCCGACAGTGTAAAAATACTTTTGCATCATATTTAATCCTCTCATTGGGACTAGAATTTAAATTTGCTTAATTAGGTGTTTCTGGTCAGTTCTGTTCCCACCATGTATTGTTTTTTACTCATTACAGTAGATAAAATAAACAACAATATTAAATCTCATGTTTAATAACATATCAATGGAAAACATAACAATAAGATTTTATTAATTAGTCCAACTCTGTTGAGCATAGCTCTAGCTCATACACTTATAGGAAACTGTGTTTAATTGAATTACAAAGGACAAAGTGGAACAATCTGTTTCTGCCTTGTAGTTGAAGAGATAAAAATATTCCTTTTTGCTCCTTTTTGCTCACAGTCCTGTGAAAAGTGACTCTACAGTGAATGGTGGGTTGGGTTTAATCATTAATTAATCAGGATGCCAGGATTAGAGTATTTGAATATAGAGTTACAGGAAGCCATTATAACTACCCATAAATAACACAGCTCATATAATAATTTACCACAACCAGTTAGAGGCTGAGAAATGTAAGTCCTATTGAACTTTTTTTTTTTTTTTGGCAAACTAAAACAGATTAAACATGTTTCCCTCCAAGCTGAGTCGGATTCCTGAAGAGTGCCGTAAGGATCGTGATGTTTCTGGGAATTGTAAACTCTCCCCCCAAGCCGAGGCGATCAATGAGGCTTGAGGCCTGCTATGTTAAGCGGCTAAATGGTTTTTCTGTTTGTGTTCGAGCTGATAACATCTGCTGACTGCGTTTAGACAGTCAACTGAAACCCAGAGTCAATCTAATGCAATATCTATAGTCTATAGTCTTGTGTCTCTGACGTAGATAACAGACTTTTTACCTTTATGGGTGTAAAAGAAACCAAAGCATTTCTGCAGACACAGTTGCCTAGTTTGAAGCACAGAAAACACGCCTTGTGCTGCCCGGGTTTATCAGGCCGGCCTACTATGTGCCGCCATACAGGGAGGCACAATGAGGGCTTAGCTGATGGAGGGACCTCATGGGTAAATTGAGGTATTTAAAAAGAAGCTCTGTTCGGTGGTAACCTGATCCACACCTGACTGAGGCTCGGCATTCCGCTGCGTCCGAGGGAAGAGTTCCCGATTAGCAGGAAAGCTGCAGCAGAAGGAAAAACTGTCTAAAAAGTGTTTTAAAGAACAGAAAACAAACAAAAATACCATTTGCAAATTTAGCCCATTTATTAAACATTCCAATTTGCATTACAAAACATTATTATGCAGTTTTAAATGGCAAAAGGATTTTGTACAGGATTACAAGTTTTTAAAATCTCTACACATTATTCCTGGAAGAAAAGAAAAAAAAAAACAACAAATAACTGAAGACAAAATGAGAGGAAATAAAATTAACATTTCACAGGAAAGTCATTTTGAATACAAAATGTGTGAATGTCATTCTGGACAGCCGATTGAAGAAGAAACTTTGACTCGTGACACATGGAAGAACCCAAAAGAAATTCATCCATCTTCCAGTGCAAGGATCACAGTTCCACAGTAATCATCACTCAGCGCCACCTGCCACTAAATGTCAATACGTTGCTGCTCAGATGCAAAGCACGTCAAATGCACAGAGGAAGAGGAAGGGGGTGGAAGGGAAGTAAGAGAGCAGAAGGCAGCGCCATTTAATGGACGGCATTACCAGACAGTATTAGACACCAGTAATTACATCTAACCATGTCTGGTAAGACGCCTATCAACAGGCTAGAAGGGATGACCCCTGAGTGTTCATCTGTGCTAAGAGGAAGTGCTGGAGGAAACAGAACAGCTTGAAAACCCTTTTTTTTTTTCCTGCCCTTTTGTGTGCTTAAATTTGCAAAGCATGCAGTGAAGAAAAAGCGTGAGTAAACAGACCAAGAAACGCAAAGAGAGTTAAGCTAGGTTAGCTGAAACGGTTCTGTTAAATACAAAACATGTGGCAACGTCACAAACGTGAAGCATAATAGCACAGGGGCATTAAAAAAAAAAAAAAATTGCTATTTCATGTTGCGGTGGCTTGGATAATGGAGCCTGGAGGGCAAATAAAGGTGTGGCTCAATATCTGTGGGGTATATCTCCCTCCTTTGACAAACGCAGTGTCTATGCTCGCTCTGTTCTTTACTTTTTTTAGTCTGGTTTAAAAGTTTAACGCTACATCTTTTGAAATACTATCACATGAACTAAGAATACATTTACAATTGCTTTACAGTTGTTACTTACAAGCATTTAAAATTTTAAAGAAGGCCTAAAGTCTGTTGCACATCTTCTTGTTAGTGGGTTTCGTTTGACTTTCTTTACCTAGAAAAAGCTTGGAGGAACTGAGAGAAAGCCAGAGCTGTTTTTTTTCTTCCTTCCTTCCTTTCTCTTTAACACATGAGGTCCTGAAACGGAGCTCATGTGTCCGTTTCAGGATGTGCCACGCAGGTAAAGCACTGCCGACCAATCACTGCTAAACAGCACAAAGACCAACGCTGTTCAGGGGGAGGGAACAAGGAAACAAGGCCCTGCAGGACCGGTGGAACCATCAACCGACTGCTATTCTTTAACTTGGGTGGGGTTGAGATTGCTATAAAGGCTTTTTCTTTTTTTTTTTCAAAGGCAGCGAGACAAGAGGAAAAAAACCCACATTAGAAATCTATTCTTTTTCACAGAAGTCTCTGTTTGGTTGAAACTTTACTCAAGGAAAACGTCTACATGCTAATGTTTATGTATTAACATCTGTCAGCGCCTTTCTTTTCAGTTTGAACAATCAACAGTACAGAGTAGCCTGGGGGATGAGGGGGGGTATCCATGGTGCTAGTTTAATGTAAACACAAGTCCAAAACAAAAAGTACACTTCTCTTGGAATTACCCTAAAATTCAAAGCAACCAACTTTACCCTTCCACGCTGGCCTCTAAAGTCGACCGCATCTCGGCAACCGTCCCACAGTCAAGTTGGAGGAACACAGCCGCCCAGGAAACATCGTTACCAGACAGTGTTAGAGCAACGGTTGTACAATCCAGCACTGTCGGGTAAGATGGATCCTGGGAAGCACTTCTGTCACTGCGCAAGCATCAGGTCTGATCCCGGAGGCTCAACGGGAGTAAGTTCCTGCGGGGAAAGCAGTTTTTCTGGTCGCCGTCAGCAGATGAGTATCATCATCATTACCAGGCAGTATTAGAGAAAGGAATGATATCCAATGCTGCCTCGTAAGATGGAGATAGTCACCCAAAAACGTCCACTATCTAAACTTATAGCAGAATCATCAATACTTGGTTGGAGAATATGAATGAATGTTTTCAATTAATGTTTTTAATGGTTAATAAAGTCTAACTAGAAACCCCCGACTAAAGTTTCACTAAAGAATTTTCAGCTTCCAACCACAAAGTAACAGTGGAAAACCCTCATCGCCCCGACAGCCGATAAATTAATGTCATGTACTTGCCAGTGGTGTTTTTAAATCTATGTTCATATTTAAGGCATTAAAATGCTTTGCAATCATCATGTTTGTTATTTAGTTTAATTTAACTAAACAGCAACCTTACTGGATAGCAACCCAAACTTTGGAAAACAAAATCATGAGTGGCATTCTCTCACATCTAATATGTAAAAGTTTGGGTGAAATGTAAGTTCACTGAACGGACTAATTTATCCGGCTATACTTTGAAACAGGAAAAATCTTCATCTTACATATCTGGTCTCCATAAAGACAAAGTCTGGCCATTTAGCCAAAGAGAAGGGTGTCCACAGATGTCCAGTGTCTAAAGAAAGAAGACTACGCCACGAAAAAAAAAAAAAAAGGAGGAAAAACTCTATCAGTAATGGTGGCGACACAGAGTTGAGCAATCAAGGCAAATTAATAGTTTTACATTTGCGGTGAAGGTAATGCTCAAAGTGAGCCAGAAGCAGCACTGCAGTTGGAAAAGGAGACGCGTGTATGCGGGGAACACCCTGCCGATGAGTAAGTGGCAAAGCTGTGATGTGGCGGGGGTTTACCGCTTAAACCTGCTGTCACAGACGACTGGGCCACAGAGGCTGTTAATGATTGCCGAAACCTGTTCTGACTAGTCTACACCTATGGCACGACAAAGTTTGGGAGGGCTTCTTCTCACACAATGCATGGCTGTAAGTCATTTATAAATTGCCACCAAGTTTAAGACGCCCCTCCCCCCCCCGGGAAGCTGGTTGGGTTACATATCTTACTGTATCCGAAGCTCTTTGAGATTAAGCTTTGCGTTTCGCATTGGTGATTTTGTCACGTCTGTCTCGACATATGCTGAAAGAGAAGGATAACTGTCTCTTTTTTTTTTTCCTTTATTCCACCCTGTTTTTTCCGTTGGGTTCTGCCGGTCCGTTGTCTTTGTGTTTGCCGTGTGATGAAAGGCCGATGGAATGCCGTCTGGCTCGACCTGAGCCAACGGCGCGAACGCAGAAGGTCACAGAAAACAGCCCTCGTTTACTGAATAACACGGATATTTCACAGGTACGACGCGTGAAGTCCTCACACCCTGTGCTGGCATTTTTAGAGTTTGTTCAAATTCTTTGCATTTTAGCCTCAAGTTCCCTTTTTTTCCTATGGCAAACATGCAAATATACGTACCCCTACTTCCTTGTTCAAGTCGTCAAATAATTACAGTTTTCAATCAGGAAAAAAAGGTTTGCAATCATCCTGTAATGCAATGCAAATGTTTCTCAGGAAGGCAGGGTGAAGGAGACAGAAAAGAGGTTTAAGGGAGGGGAAAATTTCAGGAAAAAAGAAGGTGGAGAAGGAAAACAGAGAATGCACCTGTAACCTTACCGTCGTGAAAGGTACCCCACGGAAAGAATGCAACAAAACCAAAGTGAAGAAAACAAGTTTAGAGGGAGGGAGCTGAAAAGGAGATCTTGAGTTTCCAGCCGGCTGCTTGAGAGCGCTCCGTCTTCCCTCCAGCCAGGCAGGCCCCATGAAATGAGAAAGTCAAGCAGACCTGCTCTCCCAGACTCTTAGTTAGTTAATCATCAGCATTATAAACCAGTGCTGCAGGCCGCTCTGAGGAAGAAAAGAGGAAGAGATATGAAGAAGAGGGTGAGCCCAGAAAATTTCAAGCAGGTAGAAACAAAGCAGTGGGACTGATCTGTACCTGAACAGAGTAGAAGCTTGTTTTGCATCTAACCGACTCAAACGTCCTATCAGTTTGTCCTCCATTTGTCCAGATACTTCCTCTCCCGCTTGTGGCTATATTCTGCAGAGTTTTTTTTTTTCCCAATTGTTGATCATGGCGCTCCTAGCAGTGGGAGTCTCAACAGCTACCCACGCTTCTTTGCCTGTTGGTAGTGAGGCGTGATCAGGTAACTCTGCCCTCTCTGCTGGAATGTGACTCTGCTGCGAAGTGAACAACCCGATAGGTAAACCGGCCTGGACCTTAATCAATAGTTGCTGTCTTTGTGGGAAAACAATGGCAGAGAGAAACCCAAAACCTTATTTAACTCCCGGCCTTATCTCATCGCAAACTAATTGGCCCTTCAGAGCCGGGCCAACACAGCTACTGTGATATTTAGGCCAAAGAACTAGTTATCATACAGCTGCCACTTATTGTGCTGGTTTCTACATATATATTCATTGACGGAGTTGGTTTTACATATTATTTGGTTGCTCCACCCCCATTCCCTCTCTTAAACTTACCGTCTTTGCTACCTCTGTATTTTAACTGATTTGAATATTTCAAATGAAAGACAAAAATGTTCCACTGATTTGACTTTTTGAACTTCTTCTCACAGTTTTTACTCAGTAAAGTTTCACTTTTTAAATGTTTTCTATTTTACTACTAAACTTATTCGTTCCTACTATTAGGGAAAAATTTATAGCTTTGACTAAAAGCTGTGAAAAGTTAAACATTTAAGGCTTTTTCAATTTCAGGCAATTCAATCTGCTGTGAACATCATATTATAGCCTGTTGTCATCCCCCCTGAGGCACCAAATGTAACATAAAATCCTTTTTTTTAAATCTTATTTTATTTTTATTTAAACTCTACATCCAAACTTTAATTGCCACTCTGAGGATAAATAAAGTTTTTTGAATTTAATTGAATTTGATTCAGAGCTAAAATGTATTTAGTATTTTGAATAATAATGCCTAATCACTATTCTTCCCTAATAAAGAAGGTGAACTTGATTTCATGGTGTCGCATTCGCGTTTTAAAAATGGCCCTGGCACATAATGCTAAGTCATACACCTCTGTGTCAGCGCTACTGTTGCTTTAAATTCTCCTCCTCAGGTGATAAGAGATAAACTTTCACTTGAATTCAAACTGTGGCTCAAGCTTTGACAAACACTTTCAACTTAAGGCCGCCTCTCCCAAGGCTTAAATGACAACGAATCGAAATTCTGCCCTGCACTTCCTGCTCCGCTGCCGTACACCAGCAGAGTTGGCGGCACTCATGTGACCAGCAGCTATTTGGGTGTACAAAGAGAAATGAACAAATGTTTCCTCCTCAGCCAATCACAACCCTCCACCTTGCTCTGTAGTCTTCCCCGTACAGTACTCGGTCGACATTTTCCCTCCATTTTCCCCCCTTCTCTTCCCCAGACATCCCGCGGCTAGTCCGCCTCGTAGCGCCGTCGACAGCAGCCCAGACAGCAAGATAATATGCACCTTCCAAACTCTGGAAACTCTCTGCCGTGTTTAGCCTCTGCCCTGCCTGAACTTGCCGCAGTACCTCAGAGGCAGGAAAAGTGGATGAGCAGACATTTTACACCCGGCTCGCATCCACTTCCCAGCAGAAAGTGAATGAAGCTTGTAAGCTCCATCTTGAAAAGCCAAAAAAAAAAAAAAAGAAGAAGCAAGCAGCGACTTGTTAGAGAAGGATATAAAACTAAAAACAAGGTTTTAAAGTTTAATGGGTTATGGAAAAATGTTCATAAGTGAGTTTTACTGACGATGTTTGTTAAAGTAACTGGCTACTGCTTCCAGATAATTAGTTTGTAAAGCAGATTCTTACCGGGATGCTGCGGATGTCTCGTCGTAAGCAGAATTTTAGCTCTTTAGAAGAAGGAGTCAGCGTCTGTCTTCATATCCTTTGACAAGTCTGGCAGTTTGCCTTTACCTGCCCCAACTGGTCTATCCAGTTTAGGAATGAGCGTTAGCCCCTATTGTTTCCTCTTCTTTCTCTCTGCTTAAATGGAGTTGGAATTTGATACATTATTATTTTCGCTTCTCATCGAAACTCGCTAAACCCTGCGATCCCACCCAAGAACACCAATCTTATTTGTTTGCCACACATTTTGCAGTTTTAGCAGTTCTCTTAAAAGTTTTAAACTGCCGCGTCGCTGAGCAACAACTCATGACGACTAACTTCAAGACGGAGAAAGAAGACACAGAAGGGATTTTTTTTTGTTACCCTATCTTTCCCAGGTGCGGTCACCGAGCCAGAAGCCCAAGACAAGAGGCATCATTGTACAAGGGCTCTTGCCGCCCCCGTTGGCTAGTCTTCCTCGTTCCTGTTCCCGCTGAAGGACGGTCGACCTCTCGGGCGGCGATCTGGGCGGAAAGAGAAAAAGCTGTCCCTCTCAGGTAGGTTGCAGCCGAAGAGACGGAGGATGAGCCAAGCCCCGGAACAAACCCAACCAGTTTGAAGCGCGTCACTTATCTTCCTGTCGCCGAAGCGAGGCTTGTTTTTTTCCATGAGCTCTCCTTGGCGGTGTGAAGCGGTTAAGCTCCTCAAGAAGACAGAGGCTGAATTTGTAAAGGGCTTGGTTTACATGTAGACTGACCCACCCCTCCACCCTCTTTTCCCCACAGGTGTAATTTTCAGGTCACAGCCAATCTCCTTAGCCTCTGGCGCTCACAGGTGCGTCCTCCATAGGTCTTCAGCCAATGGTAGAAAAGACTAACCCCCCCAACACCACCAACACCAAACCCCTCCTGCCCTCAGACTCCCACCACACTGGTTGCCTCACCTCCACCCTCCTCATAAGCCCCTAGGTACCTTGTTGTGTGTTTTTTATGATGTCAGCTCAAGCTTCTGTGGGAACGACCTCCTCTGTTCGTATTACAACTAAGACAACAACTGCGCCTCCATCAACATGAACTGCTGAACACAGCCATGATGTCTAAGCAAAGAATATAAATTGAGAGGCCCGACACAATGCAAGGGTCAAGCATCAACCCTTTAGCTTATTTTTCAGCTGCATGAGCCCTCTACCTCAAATACCTGCCCTTTGCTCTCATGACTTCCCTCTCCCTCTTCTTGAGTACATACTCCTTCGTTTTGTCCTGGAACAATAACCCGGATGAGTTACAGCAAGCACGACAGCCGAACAAAGTGCAGGTGAGTAAAACCTGAGAAAGACACACCAGCAACTTTAGGTCAGTTTGGGGAGTCAGAAGCAGAGTAGGTGGGAGGCAGAGATAAAGAGCCTGCTGGGGATTTTGACCCATGAGGGCCCAACAGGGGGCTTACTCCACAGCCTGCCCTGAGTTTTACTGGATGCGGGCTGGGCAAGGCGTTAACTTTCGGTCCTGAGGTTTAATTATTGGGATTAGACCCTCAACAATGAGAACAATGCCAGAATCGTATCTCGTTTCTGGTGGGGCGTGGCACAGGTTGCTGCTGAACCGCACTGGTAAAGATGGAAGTAGAGGGCTTTTTTCAATCTGAAAGACATAAAAGAAGTGGACTTCATTTTGTTTGATGGTTTTGCTTTTCTAAAGAAAAACTGATCTATCAATGACATTTTTCACATAGTTATACCTTAGTTCTTTACTATGATTGGCAGCTTTGTCTGAAATCCTTCACTCAAACTTATCCTAACTAGAAATGGATTGTTGAGTGATATCAAGATAAGTATGTCAGTAAAAAAAAAAAGCAAAAGCATTACATCATCATCATCTACAGTTATTTTAATGAGATGCCAGTGAATGCACCACAGTGATGTACTTGTTTGATTCAGCACCGCCCCCTCCCCCACCTGTTGATACTCATTTCCTGTCAGTTGGCTGATTATTCTTTTTCTGTTCCAGTTTTATATATATATAGCAAAACCATGGGATTTCTAATGATGTTTGAAAAAAAAATGCAAATAATTAGAACCAGGATATCCTAGAGTCTTAGCATGAACAGGAACCTCTGGGTTGATTGCAATAAGGTTTAAGCTTAGTCATTTATAACAAACTACTAACTCTTTTTCTGACCCTTTCAGAGGGAACAGGTAGTGAGTTTCTCTGCCCTGAAAGGTCGGCTTTGTTTGGACTTTGAATTTGCATACCAAATGAGTTTTGGAGTGAAGCACAGAGGCCTGACCTGAACTCATTTGGCTACCGATGGGTATCTGGGCAGCTAGTCACGCAAGACAGGACGTAAGGACATCCATCAGTGAGGCTGAGCAACAGCTCCAGGATCCACAACCAGACAAAGACACACAGAGAGACACATATGTTTGCCTGCTTACACATCCTCACACACCAAAGTGCAAATATACATCCGGATCCGAGGCCTTTTTTTTTTTTCTCGTACATTCAGTGGGCTGTTCAGCTTTCATTGGCTGTATGTGATCTTTGGAGATCAAAACTGAAAAATGTTTGCCTCTTTAATTCAATATTTAAATCAAATTCCTTACATGTTATGCATGCATATGTCCTTCTATGAAATATTCATAATGATAAGTGTTCTACACAAAACTGTAATTGAGTCCTTTTTAGTTTTACTAATAATGCAAGCTGGGAAGTAAACTGTAACCAGCATCTTGTTGATCAAGTAACAGGTCCCACTAAAATGACATAGCCTCTTTTGGAAGCTTATTTATGGCTCTAAACTATGGATATTTTAACACCTCGTTGAGTTGGTGTTGAACCATTGCATTTGTCACATTTTCAGCTGGTGCGATTTGCTTTCACACTGCCTGGGGTCAAACGAACCAAACCTTTTGAAATGCCTCTTCCTTCCCTCGCCTGTGGTGGCGCTGCACCAATAACCACTGAAGGAAACAACACAAAAGCATCTGAAGAAGACATGAGCGCAACTTACTCCTTTGCAAAAATGTATATAAAACTGGAATAGCATCAGATTTTAGCGATTGTAGGATTTCTCTTTTGTCTTTGGTAAAAGACCACAAGACATTTCTTCCGCTAGCATTGGAATTGGTTGTATTTACCCAGAATGCCCTTTTCTATAGTCCGTTTCATGCTTTTGGAATGCTCTCCAGTCTGCTTGCATCCACATCAGCATTCAAACCACAACAGCAACCTAGGTTTTTAGGCAAACCACAGTTTGCTTTTGTGGTCCATATCAGAGTTCGATTACGCATTCACACCTCCTCAAATGAATCAGACTTTTTAGAAAAGAGGCCGGACCTGAACTGACAACCTGGCAAATGAACTACAATATGTATGATTATAGTGGACTAAACAGCACTGGTAGCACCCTACATGATCTTAGTCACATACCAAAAATGAACAAGGAGATTCAGAGACCCAGGCTGAAGAAAAGACTTCTTTTTCTGTGGGTAACATCTACGTGTCCACATTCCAGTCTCTCTACAGCTGCTTTGATACGAAAACAAATACTGTTTTGGGCTTTGAACAGTTTGCACACAGCAAAGAACAAGATACAAAAAAAGACTGGAAGAGAGTCGAGATATTCAACTAATAAGCATCATGCAAATCTTCATGTCTATTGTAAGACATGTAATTAAACACAATGAAGTATGACGACTGAAGACGACTGCTGATAATAAATTTGGCAGCTTTGTTCTTCATAATAAATAGTAGCATAAAATACACCATAAAAAATACCACAACAATGAGGCAATTGCTTGCTGCAGCTTTACATTGTTACTTATGTAACTTCCTGTATCAACCAGTGTTAAGGAAGATTAAAAAGGCCAAACATTTATGTCTCATGTCTTCTAATGAACAAAGTAAAAAAAAAAAAAAAGTCTCAAAACAACATTCGACAGGTGAGATTGCTGTGATATGGAGATACTTAAATAAAATGTTCTATCTCTTCTCCTTTTCTTATTGCTATAGTTTACACTGGCTGAACCTCAATTTTGTGTCTTAAATAAAATTGTAGTGTCCATCCAGTGTGATCACCGTTCTGTTCTGTATGTCTTCTACAAGATGTTTTATTGAAACTAGCTAGCTGCAAGCTAGTAGCTAGTCGCAAGCTAGTAGCTAGTCGCAAGCTAGTAGCTAGTCGCAAGCTAGTAGCTAGTCGCAAGCTAGTAGCTAGTCGCAAGCTAGTAGCTAGTTGCAAGCTAAACTGATAGTCATGGTAAAAAAAAAATGCAAAGACACACCCTGCTAACATTTTGACTTTTACAGACAGCCTCTGATGAACTTCCATTCATCCATTGTCTACACCCGCTGATCCATGCAGGGTCCTGGGGGGGAATGACGCCTATCTCCAGTGGCCATTGGGCATGAGTCAGAGTTACAACACCCTTGAGAGACTGCCAGTCCATCACAAGGCCTCTCAAGAACTTGCTTGGAATTTTAAAAAATGTAAAATACTGTATGTCTAGTAGAAGTAATTTTCTTATTGAAAAAAAAAGGATATAAGTTCAGATTTCTAAACTCCAGTAATTTCTCAGTAGTATGTGCTTGGATCATGGGAAAATGGTGCATTAAGAAAAATTACGAGAAAAGCGGTTTTGGCTCAATTTTAGTACGTCTTGTTCCGTATGGATGCAGTCTATCGTTTTCTTTTGTCTTTTTACTAGCCTGAACTCGCCATGTTGAACTCCAAAACGTAATACTCCAGTTTTCCAAATAATTTTCTGTAAATACTTTGCATGTTGAAGCATTTAACTAAACGTTTGTGATTAACCACTGAAATAATATTTAATGTTTGAAATCTGGGCTTTCTTTACCGACACAAAAGAAAGCACTCTCTAAAGCTGGGAGAGTGTACAAAGGGCTCTTTTTTCATGTGAATATCAAACAGGTGCTAGTAAAGTGTTTTGACCCAGCATTAATAGAACAGCATTACCTCCCACCCTCAGCACACAATGCATAATGATGCATAATAGAACAGGTGTTGCAAGCTCAAAAGTCAGGAAAAGTCTCCATTTTAGATTAGGTTGTAGTCTGCTCACATATTTTTAAAATCAAAATATTTTCAGAATTATTTCACATTCTTGCTGGTGTCATCTTACAATTACCAACTACAATTTGTGTTTTAAACCTAAACTATTTTCTTTTTTGATCCCTGAATTGGTTTGTGTACTCAAAGTGCCTACAGTCACAGAAATCTGAGAGCTTTAAATAGTTTGCTGCAGCAAAGTAAAGACTAATAGATAGAAATACGTACAATCTGTATTATAAATTATTCTTTGGACATTTTCAAGTCACTTGACCAATCAGAATCCACGGTTTCTTTTAAAACTCATCATGTATCCCACCTGAGGGCTTTGTGGAGCTGCTGTTATTGTGCTCAGCCACCTGAATGTGGTAATAGATTCAAAGCAGTGACTTCTAACTACACAACAAGCAATTTGCAACCAGAAAGACAGAAAGAAAATTATGTGTGCTCCAATATTTAAATGGACATTATTGGCCTACACTCAAAGCTTTATATTAATTGTGAAGCACGGTGGTGGCTGCTGCATGTTATGGGGATTAGACAAAGACAGTGATGAATGTTCAGAGATGATTTTCATAAAAATCTGACCAAGATTGAACTTTTTTTTTTGCGAAGAACGGGCTTATATTTCAAATCAAACATATTTATGGTATTAATTTCTCAGATTT
This sequence comes from Xiphophorus hellerii, assembly GCF_003331165.1. Classification (NCBI taxonomy): domain Eukaryota; kingdom Metazoa; phylum Chordata; class Actinopteri; order Cyprinodontiformes; family Poeciliidae; genus Xiphophorus; species Xiphophorus hellerii. The sequence goes on along the minus strand of NC_045672.1, from coordinate 7,580,668 downwards.
TTGTTTAAAAAATTGAAAGCCATTTAACTTTTTCCTTCCGCTTCCACTTTCTGCTGACCTATAACACAAATTCCCAATGAAGTTTTCACATTGTTTCAGCTTCTAATGAGAAAATATGAAAAAGTATGACAAGTATTGCAAGGGCCTGTAAGCCAGACTATCAAGGTACCTCTACAAGGAACTGTGTGTTGCTGCGTTTCCATGGCAAATGTGTGAACATCTTTGTCAATTTTCTACTAATGTAAAAAAAACACAATTTTCCAATTGCTGTGTTTCCATTAAATAAGAAATTAAATAAAAATGACCATGAATAAGCTTATCCACGAGATAAGTTATTTGAAATTTCATGGTAGCAACGGATGTAAATAGTTACAGGAGATTATATTCATATTTCTGCGCTAGCTCTCTCCATCAACTAGCCACCACTGACTGTATCTTATTCAAGGGCTTAGGAGCAACAAACCCCTTATACATTCTTCTACGACTTCCTTTTGTCTTCTTCAGCGTTTTCACCAGTAGTAACATCGGGCCGTTGATCACTTGATTTGCCTGATGTGGGGGGGAAAAAACGGGTTTCCATTGCAGTTTTGCGAAATACATCTATTTCGATACGGCTGCAAAACCACCTCATCCTAGAGCCAAAACTTTTTATCGAAACTTTGAAGGATGGTTTTCTCCTCCCGCTCTCTCGTCCCTGCGATGCAGGAAGACCCACGGCGTGTGTTGCTTAGTTAGGGAGTGGGGAAAGTCTCAGCCGGTATTAGAACGTGGAGCGGGTCCATTCTGCAGAGCCAACACACTACTGTGGTTGTTGGTTTTTATGTTCAGCACAGAGAAAAGCACAACTTTTTCTGTGTTATTTTAAGGGAATTTTTAAGGAAACTGCGCAAGTCAGGGCTTCTATTCAAAATAGAAGCACTGACTTCCTTTTGTGCCAATATAAACGATACATTATTGCGTAATCTGAACACATCTCAATCCGATCAAGGAACATTGCACAAGAAAACACAGCATGACTAATTCCTGTTGCGTATTGTAATTGCAGCTCGAGTCATTCAGTTTAAAGGATTAGGTGAGGCGTTGCAGAGATGTGGGCTTCTATATGAAATGAATCAAACCGCAATCACAAGAAAATAAAGCTCAGAGAAGCTAAAATATTTGATACATTTATTTTTACAGTGACAGGTGGCAATAAACATAATGCTACATTCTTCTCTCTCAAGACTCAGAATGATGCGATCTTCTGAACGCATCCAACAACATAGCATCTGTTCAAGCTGATTTCCACGGAACCCTGCAATCAGCTGGGTCCAGGTGCGATGTGCAAAGACGAGAACACACAAAAGAAATGTGGTTAAATGTTTAAAGAAAGAACTACAGAGTAGAAAATTGTTTACCTGAAGATCTAAGAGTAAGGAAATGCCTCTGTTCTAAAACCGGCTTGAGCTGTTACTTTACTCTGAACTATGTTGAAAACTGGAACATATCTGTAAACCCTGTTTCATTAGATAAATACAGGCCGTGGTAGAACATGTCATTAGATATTCAGTGCTTTTAGGTTAAGAACTGTAAGTCATCGCAAAGTCCAGCAAGTCTTTGCAGCTGACGCCTTATTAATAAAATGATTCGTTTGATGCACAGGCAGCCCACACGGATCTTAAAAAGGATAATGCACTAGGTGCTTTATACTGCACATATAATGTGCAGTATATATTATTTATTATTCATCTGAGATGAATAATTAAAAACGATCCTCCCAACAGTTTCTAAACCAAAAAAAAGTATGCGATCATAAAAGGAGCAGATCATATCAGCTGTTTTTGCCGTTATTTATTTTCTGTCTTTTAAATTAGGGGCCTTATCGCTCAATGTGCAGCATGTATGTTCGCGGCTTTCATGTTGTTTTATCCACCTGTCTGCGGCCCTGCCCTTCTGCTCAGGTGACTGCGGGATAATTACAGAGATTTACATTGTCTTCAAGGAAATTGGAGGAGTTAGCCCAGGTGTGATGTTTATAGGCCCCTCATTACTCTGATCAGCACTCAACCGCTGATTTTTTGACAAGTCTCCAGCCAATTAGTGGTCTGTCTTCCGCAGCAGCAGACATCCACCGCCGCCTCAAAGTAAGAAATTAGCAGCTGAATATTCCTTTCTCTTTGTGTCTACAGGTTTTACTGCAACATCTGTTTGCCTAAAATCCGCGTTGACACCTCTTGTGTACAAGAGAAGAGAGCTGAATATATTTTTTTGACAAAGCCAGAGAACTACCGAGGGAGCGGCGTGCACGCCAGCGGTCTAGCAGCCACAGCCGTGCTCCGACTTGCAGACTGCCACCACCAGTGGGTAATTGGCCCCGCAGGATCCAGGGTGGGATGGTGCGTGCAGATGGAAGAGTCGTATCCCATAATCTCCGAGGAGGGCATGTTGCTATAGGGAAATGGAGTGAGGCACACCAATTATTACCAGCGTCTTCTTCCACAACACACCTGTTTGCCCTGCCTGCTGCTTAACCGCCCAGCTGAGAGTCATGACCAAAACCCGAATGAATGGCCCTCTGTTAGGGCACTTTTAGAGAATCCATTGGATGCAGGTTTATAATGAATTCTTTCAGTATTTTCAGTATTTACACTGCGTGTAAAACGTCACAGCTTTTTGTCCTTACTGTCTGACATAAATCGGGTTAGGTTAACCTGATACATTATTGTTTGTATAACATTTAACTTAGTTTGTTTTTTTTTAACTTCACCAGTAACACCTGCATAGATGTGTACCAGTATGAACGTGTATATGTACATGCATATATAGTCACACTTATTGTTTTTCAGTATTATTTCTGCACTCTGGTAGCTGAGCAACGACATTTCGTTGCCAAATTCCCTGCTGCGTCTTTGTGCAATGACAACAGTGGAAGTAGGTCTCTAAACTTGAACCATTCAGGTCAGCTTGGCTTGCCAAAATTATTTATAAAATGACAGAACAATGTAAGAGATAAAATGTTAAAGAATTGTTGTTTGACTTCAGATCTAAAACGTTTGCATAAACCTTTATAATATTTGGTAGAATTTTGATTTGGATCAAATATTCTTGGTATTTTTACAGAAAGCTTCTTGTACTGGTTACCTGGACCTTTGGGCGACTCCTGGCCAAGTCAGGTGTGTACTCTGCTTTGCTCACTCACATCTTTGAAGATGCGTACAAACTGTAAATGCTCAATAAGATTTACACTCCAATGCATCACTGTTTGATAATTGAGATCTGTTGGAATGTAAGTGTGATTCAATTGAAATGGCTTATTTGTAAAGTGCCTTAAGATGATGTGTGTTGTGAATCGGTGCCATGTAAATAAACGTATTTGAATTGAACAGAATAAAATTGGACCAACAACAGCAAAAGTCAAATTCATGAAAGAAATGTATTATTAACAATGCAGAAATCTTACATACCCTGCTATTTTCCTATAAAACAGCAAAAATACACAAGTCCGTACATGTGTAAATATGTTTCACAAATCAGACTAATGCAACTACAAACAGTAGCCATTCATCCGTCCATCCATCCCTCCATTATCATACACGCTTATCCCTGCTAGGGTCACCAGGGTTGCTCCAGCGATCAACAGGCAAGAGACGCGGTGCAGCATGGACAGGTCGCCGGTCCATCGCAGACAAACAGTAGTCATATTATTCCGTCTGAGTGATTTTCTTTCTGTAGAGTTTCTTTGTGTTGTATAAATTATTATTCTAAACTACATCTGTTTTATGTAAAGTTTTAATCAAACGTTTGAAATAACCAATGAGCACAGAAAGCACACCTGACTTTGCAGGTTTGTTGCTGATCCTGTTCAGATGGAAGCTCCCATCGTACAAACATCACCCAACCACAGCCGGATGCTGCTGTTTCTTTTTCGCTTTTCAACCATGTTGTCACTTTTTTGCCTACGAGCGTTTACATTTGGTTCCCTGTCTCTCTGAGGCTTCGTGCAGCAGGCTGCAGCCTTCATGACATGTCTGTGTTTGCATGTGTTTGTGCTGCTTGGTGTGCCCATCAAAACAAAGTAGCAGCCCATGCATGGCGGGATTCAGCCATTCCTGATGGGAGTTGACAGAGAGGTGGCTCTCTGGACAACACGCCACTACAGCAAATTAAAGAGCCCTGACCAGGTGAAACTGAGCGCTGAAGCTGTAAAGATATGCTGGAAAATGAATGAATTAAACATAAGTAATGAATAGGAAATCTTATTTTAAAATAATGTATGTTTTCAAAATACTTTTGAGATTTGAGTGTAGGGTTGTAGCGCTTTTGTTGGAGATCTGGTTAGTTTTTCTGCTCACAGTTTAGCATGTTATGAATTATTCCTTCATTTCTTCATATTTCGTCTCCAACCCGCCAGACTTTCATAAGTTTTCCAACTGAAGTCACACTTATGCTGCAAAAATAAAAGACTTCAGACTCGACTTTGATTTGTATCCTAAAAGAATTTAGACTCGACTTGTACTCGTGGTTGGAGACTTGAGTTTTGGTAACAGTTTATATCCAATGTAGTGAAGCCAGTGAGTTAGATAGAAACTGCAGCTGCAGTTTATGTTGCGTTGAAAGGATGAGCTTGATTATTATCCAGTGACATTGAGGAATTATTGGATCACAATGACTCATAATAATCTATTTATGTTGGCTGTAACTTCATTATAATGACCACGTGGATTTCTCTTCAACTCAATGATGTATTAAGTGACTTTTGATAATTTCAGAACAAAATAAATCTGACAATCTATCACTGTTAAGCTATTTTTAAAATAAGGACACTTCTGGCTGAAAATATTAAAACAAAAGCACCTCCCGTTTCATTCAATTATAAGTTTAAGACCATTACTTACTACACTGTCTTGTTCATAATGTTTACTTATACTAAATATTTAAACCTATAGAACAGAAGCCTGAAATGAAAATGTGAACATAATTTTTTTTATTTTTTAAAATCTCAAGCTCAGAGTGAGCAGAAGAAAACCTTCTAAGCCACATTAAGTGCAATATATAGTGAAGCCATAAACAAGGGGTCTAACATCTTTCCTTTAGGTTTTGCTTTGAAGCGGTGAACGTAATCACTGACCAATTGTCATAATATAAAATGGCTTTTATGAATGCTGAATTAAATAGATGAAATAGAATTATTAAAAATAGATTAAGGCATAATTGTTCCTAAAAATGTATAGATTTAAAGATAAATTTGACCTCTTCTTGCAATGATTCTGGCCTACAGATTCCTGACCTGCAGTGATGCAGTTAGAGACGACCCAAATCTTTCATGAGAAAATGTTTATTTCAGTCACTGCTTGAATTTTGGACTTCAACTTATGGCAAAAGACTTGCTGTGTTCCCGAACTTCCCAATAATATTTAACCAGATTCTCTGAACGTTTTTCTCTGGTTTTGTATATTTTTATTTTTATTTTTTTTTGGACTTTGACTTCTTTCTCACTATTTTTCAGTCACATATGTGGCCATTTTTAAAGGTGCAAAACAATTCTAATCCCAAGGGATGAACTAGTCACGTCTTTGCACGTAACAGCAGCTTATCAAAGAACCAACAGTAAATTTTATATTGATTGGCTTTGCTTTCATCAACCCGTCACAAACATACGTTGTTGTTTTTTTTCTATTTTGTTTGCAGCAAACTTGATCTGATCAACCAATGATGAATCTCTCTGCTATTTAGATAACATTTTTCTATTACTGAAAATTCTTTGAGAAGTTGTCAATCTTTCATGAATATCTTTTTTATGCCTGACAGTTTTTTTTTAACTGCTTCACTCACTATTAAGCCAGTACCACACTACATTTTGTCAGTGTCAGTTAAAAAAATGCGTAAAAAGTTTGCCAAACATTAAAGAATGTCTTAAAAGATCACAAGAGAGAGACCAGTCCTCCAGTTTGTTTGTATAAATGTAAGATGACCAAGCTGACCCATATTAAAGTGCAGTCTGTAAGCATTGTAAGAAGCCTTCTTTTATTGCTGCCACTCATCTCACTTCGTTTGACCCCCATGAAGATTAAACATAATAAAGAATTTATTTCCTTCTAAGCCTTCTTGTCCTCCCTTTTAGTTTTTGAGTGCAATTGGTGAATATCGCTCTTCTCCTTAACTCCCTCTCTGCTCAGCTCAAATATATGTTTTGGCTTCGACGATGAGGATTACAGAGAGCGGCGCGTCTTCCCAGGCTATAAATCCCACTTAATTGAATCCCTTCTTCTCTTTACCAGCAGTGATTTAGCAGCAAAAGGCAGCAATGTAATGAAATGCTTCCATGACGGCTTTATGTGATGAAATCATGCGAAAACATGGAGCAAAATCTGCATTAGTAATACACTTGGATTTCAGTATTTTGTCAGAAAGACAAGTATTCATACTCCTGAATGTTGTTCACTTTTTTTTACATTACAGCCACAAACACAAATACATTTAATCTGTATTTTATGTGCCAGACAGACACAAAGTAGTCTATAAATAAAGATCATTTTAAAACCCTTTCAACCTCGTATCTTTGGTGCAATAGATATTCTGCTCTATTCAACTGAAAAACAGAGACATTTTTCACATCTATTTATCTTTATATTATTTGTATTATAGAAGATGGAATGTAATCTAAAAGTTTTTCCTTCCCAAGGAAACACTCAGTCCTTAAATTTAAAGTCTTCTCAAAGCTTGAGGAAGAACAATTTCCGGTTTTCTGATGCCAAATGGGTCAAATTTCCCAAAGACAAGCTTGGTACAAAAGCAACACGTCGGCATCTCTCCACAGTGAAACATGGTGGTGGCAGCATCATGACCAGGGTTTACTTTCTTGGATAAAATCCTGTTAGGGACTTTAAAAGATCAGAGATTAAAGCAAGGGTTCACCTTCCAGCAGGGTGACAACTCTGTGCTTAGAGCAAGGACTACAAAAGGTAATTTTAATTAAATTATGTTTACAGAACGGTCCAGTTAAAGTCCAGGGTTAAATGCAATTATGGAGACTTGGAAAATGATGGTCAAAGATGGTCTGAGTCCAGTTTGACTGAGCCTGAGCTAATTTGTTTTCCAAAAGAAAAAGAAAAAAAGAGTAGACAAAAATAAAGAAATAAAAAACTGTTAAGAGACCCTCCCCTAAAAGCTTAAATGCAGCAAAATGTCGTTTTGCAAACTGTTGACTCAGAAGTGCTGAATGTGAATGTCTTACTTTTCTGTTTTCAATTTGATATGTTCAAAATCATTTATCTTTTCCTTCCACTTTATAATCATCTACTGCTTTGTGCTGCTCTGACTACAAAAATACATAGAAGTTTGTATTATGTGTGAGAAAGTCCAAGGGGTAGAAATACTGTTACAAGCTTTCTGCTCTGCCTGTTTTTATGTTATTTACATCCAATTTCTGCATTGCCAAGGTTTCCTCTTGTGTCTGTTGAGACATCTTACATAATGCCTTTGCAACTTAAGAGAACACATTGCAACCATGACACTAATGTGACTTAACAAATGCCTTCCAATGCCTTTATCCACTTCCAGTCACACCAACGTGCCTGCTGAGGTCTGTAATCGTGTTTTTGTCGTGGCCCTGACCTGCAGAGGAAGTGAAGCAGTGCATGTGAAGATGTTGGAGTGGGGAGGGGCTGTGTTCCTTGGTAACTGGTACCAATGGGCTGCTTCCTGATGGTGTCTTCACCTGAACCGTGACTCCCCAAAGAACCTCCACATCACAAACATGTCTTGCATCATGAGCACAACCCGCTGTTACCCTGCACACTGACCCCATGACACACTCTGTGGGAGAGGCTGATCATTATCCAGTGTACATTTACAAGTCAAGGCTTTCAGTGAGTCAGAGACAAGCATGCAGCTCTGCATAGGTTGGTAAATGTGTTTTCACAGCTGACAAAGCAGTAGACTTGATTTGATTGGGGGACCAAAATTGCAACATTTGTTGCGTTTTCAGCTGGTGCAGTTAGCTTTCACACTGCACTGTGTCAAATGACCCAAACCCTTTGAAAAACCCCGATAACCCCCTTTGCCTGTGGTGGCAAAGGGGGTTAAACTACTGAAGGAAACAATACAAAAACCTCCAAAGAAGACATGAGTGCAAAAAGGAAATAGTGTCAGATTTTAGTAATTGTTGGATTTCTCTTTTGTCATTGGTAAGAGACCACAAGTCATTCTCTTGCTAGCGTTAGACTTGCACAATTGCTTTGGTTTTATTTACCCAGAATGCCCTACACTATGGCCCGTTTCCTGCTTTTGGGGTGGTGGCTGGTTCGCTTGCATTAACATTCAAACACCACTTCAATCGAACACAGACCTAAGTTTTTAAGTTTTTGGGGTCCACTGTGGAAGCCTTTTCAATAATTCAGAAACTTAGATTTGGATTAATGAAAAATTTTATATTTGAATTTAGTTTTTCCCCCAAACAACCAGGCAAGTCAAAAGATTGGCTGAGGCTCTGCGTGAAATCAGAACTGTTCTACACAATAAGTATTATAAATGTTTGGAGCAGCGTGCTACTGTATTACTTTAGCTTTTTATTGACTTCTTTATCTTATGAACACTGGCTGCCTCTAATTCTGGCGGAGGATTTGCTTATCCAAATGCTGCAGTCGAGCAGGACACAACATGCATCGACTTTTTTCTTGCTCAGAGTGCTTTAGTCTGCTTTCATATATCAAGCTTTTGCTCTTCATGGCTTGGTTCATTTCTTCTTGGTGTTACGTTACTGAGTCTCGATGCTCTTGGAGATCAAAACATATTTGGGAATAGATACTAAAGTTGGTTTTGCCATACAACCTTTCAATCTGAAATAAATGACTACTGAAATTTGAACCTGTCTCTGTACCTTTGGAAAACAGATGTACATACAGTACATCCCAGTGAGTATTTTATGATTCAACGTAGAGAGGAACCTATATGATCAGAGGAAGGCTAAGTTGGGGTATATTAAGTGAGAGAGAGAGTCTTAAGTCTAAATCTGGTTTATTAGGGCTGTAAGTGTAAACATGTTTTAGTCTGGCCTAAAAGGTCTGAAAGAAAATGAGAAATGATTTGTGTTGAGCTATAATGAGCTTAATTTTTGAAAAATTCTTAAAGCTACAGCCACATGTGGTTCTGTGATGGCTCCTGTGCGGCTATTTGATACTAAAATTTCCCCACACTCCTTGAAGGCAGCACTGACAAAAGCTGCATAACGTGAAGCGCAGGTTGTGAACTTCTGCTAAGCTAGCTGTACAAGTCTGCAGTAGTTCTCAGTAAGACTGTTGAGCAGGAATCCAGGGAGTTTTTAAAGAGAGCTAAAGGGTGAATTAGTGATTATCTTGGTGTATTACACCAAGATAATGTTTAACATACAGTGTAAAATATGCAAATGTTAGAGGTCACCACCTCAAATCCAAATTGAGCCACAGGAGTAAATTGTCCTCCATGCTTCTGCGTGAGACACCTCCACATCCGCCGGTTTGGCAGACGGAGCTCCAAAGTTTTCTGTGTGTCTGTTAATGAATTTTTGCTATGCTTAAACAAGCTACGTCTAATTATTGTCCTGCTTTCACTGACACACATGTGAAGGAGTTGATTCAAGCATGTATAACAGAGTACAAACCAAACCTAAAGACACTTGTAGAAATTAAACACTGTTTCACTAAGAGCCTTAAGGACTGAGAAAAATAACAGTTTCAGCAATGTGGTGTAAAGCTAATCTTGAAATTGCTGTGTGGCTCTTCACAGTGATGATGAATTCAATTTGGCTCTCAATGCTCAACTGGTTTGCCACCCTTGAGCTAAAAGTATATAACTTTTACAAAAATATGTTGTTGTTGTTTTTTTTTTTACATATTTGTTCAAACTGTTACCATGCCGTGACATTATAGTATGAGACAGCTCATCTGTGAAAAGATCTAGTTCCTCCAACTCCTCTCAGTCCTACTATTATCTGCAGAAATGCACTACTCTTGATCAAAAACAGCCAATCACAGTCAGAGGGAGCATGTTAGCACTGTCAATCAACCTCATGTACTCACTGCTCAATGTGCTAATGACAGGGAAACAACTTACTGTTGTTTACCAGGAAAACCATTTATCCACCGTCATTGGTGACTATGCTAACTAGCCTTAGCATTCACCACATCAGGCTGTGATGTGGTGAACCGGCTGTATCATAGCATAGAAGAAGGTCCTCTTCCTGTCTCTGATTGGCTGTTTCTGTCAGAGCTGCGCATTCATGCAGATGACAGCAGGACGTAGGAGGTAGAGTAGCTTGATTTTTCAAATTATATATTTGTCATGAGATAGTAATAGTTTTAACAAATATGTAAAAAGAAAAAAACATGTTATAAAAGCTGCATACTGCAACTCTAAGTATATCTGGTAAATCAAAATATTGCAAACTTTCTGTGCTGCCTCTGTCTGTCTCTCCCTACGTTCGCTATCTCACAGACACAAAAGGCTAGCATGCTGGGCACTCCTTTCTTTGTTAATGTCAATTAGAGCTTGACTGAATGAAATACAACACAATTGTCACTGCTGTTAATGCTAATATCTCAGTAAACACATTACAGGGGGCTAATAGCACTGGATCAAACAGCAGGCCTTTTGGAAGAAACAGACAGGTGTGTTTGGAGATGCTACGCTAACATAGCACTTCATAATGCCCTAAGAGCAAACACACACAAGCCCTTTAAAAGCACAACAATACAAAAAATTGTCCCTGAAGAAGGAGCGGCCAGCTCGTTGTTTAAAGACGAACACAATGCATGGCGAGCTGCAGGTTAGCATTTACTCTCATTTCCTAAACAAACTTCAACGTCTCGACCGTGAATGACTGAAACTTGACCCGACCAGCAGGCCTGCAGGTGTGTTTGACAGGCAACAGGGGGAAACGATGCGTGGGTGGGGGTGTGTGTGAGGGTGTGTGGGCGTGAGTACATGCAATGTTGGTTCAGGAAGCAGGAAGCTGTCCTCTGACATTGAACTTCTCAAAAAAAACGTCACAGCGCCAGTCCTTCTTTCTGCATTGATCTCTTTAACTAACTTTTGAATTTATTAACTCTTGAGGATTAAGTTATATTTTCCATACTTGCCAAACCGTTGGAACATATAAAGTTCTGGTTAGAGGATGGGTACATCTTACACACTTTGCCTTATGCTGACAAAACATTCTTCATCCTGTAAAAGAATCAATGATATTTTAAAGAGTCCAAACCTCTCCTGTTTGTCTTTAGGCCAAAATTATTACAAGAACAGTTAGGAATTGAAATCTAGCAGTTTTCATAAGCAATTAAGCATTAATCATTTAGCATTTAATTCAGCATTCAAAATAACTGATAAAAGATTATATTATGGTGACAATTGATATATAACAAATGTTATATTTAATACTTCAAGAAAATAAATAAACATTTAATTCAAAGAAAGATATTAAAACCCCTATAGTTTTCTTCTCTTCCCTCTCAGCGTTTGAATTTGGGATTTTTTTAAAGAAATAATTTTCTAAATCTACATAGAAAGCTTTTATTCTCAATTAATAGTAAAAATGTTCAAATATACATTGCAACATAATGAACAAGATACAGTGAAGTAAGTTATGGTGCTAACATCTAATTGAATGAAAGCAAAAGTGCTTTTATTTTGAAATTTTAAGCCTCAAGTGTCCTTATGTTAAAAACAGCTTAATAGTGATAGATGATCGAAAGTCATTTAATACATCATTGAGTTGAAGAGACATCCATGTGGTCATTACAATGCAGCTACAGCAAACAAAGACACATTATTATGATCCACTGGATAATAATCAAGCTCATCCTTTCAACGCAACATAAACTGCAGCTGCAGTTTCTATCTAACTCACTGGCTTCACTACATTAGATATAAACTGTTACCAAAACTCAAGTCTCCAACCACGAGTACAAGTCGAGTCTAAAATCTTTTAGGATACAAATCAAAGTCGAGTCTGAAGTCTTTTATCTTTGCAGCATAAGTGTGACTTCAGTTGGAAAACTTATGAAAGTCTGGTGGGTTGGAGACGAAATATGAAGAAACGAAGGAATAATTCATAACATGCTAAACTGTGAGCAGAAAAACTAACCAGATCTCCAACAAAAGCGCTACAACCCTACACTCAAATCTCAAAAGTATTTTGAAAACATACATTATTTTAAAACAGTGTTTCTCAATTCCAGTCGTCACGCCTCCCCTAAGCCCCCCTGCATGTTTTAGGTGTTTCCCTTCTGCCGCACACCTGGATTTAATATTTTGGTGATTAATAGGCTTCTGCAGTACTTAATGGTCATGCAATCATTTGAATCAGCTGTTCTGGAGTAGAGACACATCTAAACCATGCAGAGCAGGGGGGGCCTGAGGACAGGGTTTGAGAATCACTGTTTTAAAGTAAGATTTCCTATTCATTACTTATGTCTAATTCATTCATTTTCCAGCATATCTTTCCAGCTTCAGCGCTCCGTTTCACCTGGTCAGGGCTCTTTAATTTGCTGTACAGTAGTGGCGTGTTGTCCAGAGAGCCACCTCTCTGTCAACTCCCATCAGGAATGGCTGAATCCCGCCATGCATGGGCTGCTACTTTGTTTTGATGGGCACACCAAGCAGCACAAACACATGCAAACACAGACATGTCATGAAGGCTGCAGCCTGCTGCACGGAGCCTCAGAGAGACGGGGAACCAAATGTAAACGCTCGTAGGCAAAAAAGTGACAACAGGGTTGAAAAGCGAAAAAGAAACAGCAGCATCCGGCTGTAGTTGGGTGATACTGCCAGCTGCAAAGACGAATGCAGAATTTGTAAAATGAAAACATTCATCAGAGCTGAATCAGCAACAAACCTGCAGAGTCACGTGTTCATTTAAAGATTTGATTAAAATGTAAAACTAGTTTGTGCGCTTTTACTTTTGTCATAATGGGGAAAAAAAGTTACAAAATGTTTTTTATGATAAAAATGACTTAAAATATCACATACAAATACACAAATCAATCATAGCTGCCAAATTAGGCAAAATACAAAATACACATGCTTATAAAAATGATTCTTGGATGTTCAACGTTTTTATTTAATTTTCATTATTCTGTAGAAATTAGTTTTCACTCTGACATTAATGGATTTGTTTTGTACATTTCTTGTCCAAACACCCTAATTTTTTTTTTTACCATGATTGATTTGTAATATCAATAAACAGGGGGGATTGTTCAAGAGGGTGAATACTAGGGTGCTGAGATGTGGCAGGGAGAGATCACAACCCACATAAGGAGGCCTTAATCGCTGACGCAGCCGTTACAGGTTCGATTCCTGGCCTGATGACCTTTGCCCTCTCTCTTTACCCACTTTCCTGTCTGACCACTCTCATAAAACGTCACCAGAGCCAACAAAATCTCTTTTAAAAAAGGGTGAATACTTTTCATAGGCACTGTAAAAGGCCCCAGCTGATTAATATTAAAATTTTACAGCTGCCACATGCTTTGCTGTAGTTGAATCTGCCATGTGTGCACACGCACACACACCCCTACACACACGTTGCATGTCGGCGTGTTTCTGAATGTGTGCACAGAAATGGAGGAAGAAGTTTTAGTTGAAGTGTGGAAGTGTTTGCAACTGGAGAGGTGTAAAAAAAAAAACAGCACACAAGTGAGACAAGTCAAACCAGAGGACAGAGAGGAGCCGGGTCCCGGCGAGCAGCCAGAGTGAACTGATAGCTGAACCGATTAGCGCATATCGGTTATGTGCATATTCATCAACTGTTTGTTTTGTGCTGCTTTTTATAATAATCACTGAAAGGAAAAGAGTCTTTTTGTTTTGCTTTTCAAATAAACTGTTACCATTGGCTGGGGCTTTTCACCATAAATTTAAACTTTCCAGTTGATTATTTAAAACTTGTTGCATATTTTACAGACCTACGGAGCCATTCAATACATTAGGATATTATTGAAACGGCCATTTATTTCAGTAGAACACATCATACAGATTAATTAAACGCAGATGGATATTTGAAAGCTTTTATTTCTGTTCACTCTGAGTTTCTTCCATTTGAAACTCAACAAAACATTTAAAATTGGAATATTACATCAGACCAAAAAGAAAAAGTAAAGGAAATGTGGGTTTGATGAGATGTATGTTTAATATCTGCTTAAACATTGCTATTTTCAAAAGATACTTCTAATCCAACAAACGAGATGATATTTATGACTATTTATATCAATGCTTACCAAAATGAATACAACTAATACTGCATAATTGATTGATTATTACCACTTTAAAACATTGTACAGTAAGTATATCTGACTTCTTGGAAGATAAGAAAATTAGGATGACTAAGTACTTTTGGACAGTTCTGTTTTACACAAAACACTGTTATGAAAAAAGTGTGAAAGAGCAAAAAAAAACCAAAACAAATTAAATCCACTTTGAGCTACACAGGCAGCATAAATAGAGCATTGAGCTTGCGTAACTCGGGAGGTCAGTTTGAAGATGAAAAATCTGAAACGCTTCACACACCCCTCTGTTCACCCTGCATCCAATTCAACCTGCAAGAACTCTGAGTTTGTCCTCAAGAGTCCACTTGGCCTCTCACTGTGAGTAAATGATCGCCACATTTGACTCATTTGTGTGAATCAGAAAGAAATAAGTACCAAAGTCCACAGGCCTAAACATTACCCCAGCGTCTCAGCCTCTCGACCGCGCCACAGGAGGAGAGCTACACATTAACATGTTCGGCTTTCTCAGCCAGAGCTTTACAACCTTCTAAACACACCCTTTGGATCAGGGCGCCACTCTGTAAACACTGCAACTTTCCAGACGCTGGGATCGGCGGTTCGTACAGTGCGCTCAGCCAATCAGAAACCAACAGAGAGGTGTTATATTCTCCTGCGAGAGCCTATGGGTGGCCAGCAGCCGTGGAGGCCAGCTGCTCATCGGGTGATGGGAGTGCAGCTAAAGGTTGTGTTTTGGCAAGCAAGAGTGTATATACACTGCTTGATGGTGGTGTTTTATGGCCTGTGCACCCTGCATGTCCATGTTTATACAATCTATTATCTCATCGTGCAGGATGACACTGTTTAGTCCTTTTGATCGAACTTTAGTCCGTTTGTCTAGACAGTCTGCTTCGTTTGGGGAGGAACGAATGCGCAATCAAACTCTGATGCGGACCACAAAAGCCAACTGTGTTCCGTCCAAAAACCTAGACATCAGTTAGGTTGAAGTGAACTCTGGTGCAATTCGAATGCATGTGTGAACGCCAAGCAGACTGTACCAAAAAGCAGAAAGCAGACTATTGCGAGGGGCATTCTGGGTAAATACAATCAAAACAAAGGAGTCTAGCACTAGCGGGAGAAATGACTCAGGGTCTTTTGCCAAAGACAAAAGAGAAATCGGATAACTGCTAAAAATCGGATGCTACCACATTTTTGTTTACATTTTGTGAAAGAGGAAGCGCTCGGGGTCTTCTTCAGAAGTTTTCAAGTCATTTCTTTCAGTGGCTCTTGGTGCAGCACCACCACAGGCAAGTGGAGGGACAAGTTTTTCAAAGGGTTTGGCTCATTTGATACAAGTCGAGTGTGAAAGCGAACCACATCGGCTGAACATGTAACAAATGTGGCAGTTTTGGTCCCCAATTGAAGCGAGTCTACTGGACTATCAGCTGTGACAACACCCTCACATTAAACAAGGTTTGAATGAAAACACTTTAATTTTGCCAAGAAAAACCATAAAATGATCAAATTCAGCAGTATGGTCTACTTTTTTTAAAAACTGAAGTAGCCATTAAAAGTTTAAACAGGAGAAAGTTTCGATAGAAACAGTGTCTCTGGGAGAAACGTCTCCCCAGACCATTTCAAATCCGATTGGAAGGACAAGGTTTTCAGTGGACATGGGAACACCTGCAGCTGTAACCCTTGCTGACCTACCTCCTGATGAACGCAGTAACCTGCAGCATCGCAATAACGATCCCCCAGATCTCTTCATCTTCGCTAAACAAAGCAGCACAGAGGGAATCCTCCAAAGTGGCAGCCTAATTCCTGTCCCCCCTCACAGTGGGACCCTTATGCTCTCCGGCTCAGACAGACTGCATTGAAAAAGAGAGCTGGGAAAAAGTGAAGCAAAGATGCTGCCAGCTGTGATATGTGTTGAGAGGAATGCACCGGTGTTATCGCTCACTGAGTTATGCAAGAACGATTTGGTGGAAACCTTTGCCTGGTACAGTATTGGGCCTCTGCCTCCTCATGCACACCCAACACACACACACGCACACCCCCACATGCCTAGATACACAAAGCCAAGTAGCTCCTGCCTTGAAGATTTTCTAATTACCCTGAGTGAACGGGAGGCAGACGGACACACAGAGGGCAGACTGCCTAGGTTATCACACACACTTCCAAGACTCCCGGATCTTCTTCCAAACATACGGCCCTATTTTTAGCTTTCATCTGTGGTGCTTTTCAGTCAGAGCGAATGAGGGGCATGGGAGGTACCGAAACCAGAAGATCTGTTTGGGTGCCACTTTGTAACCTGAGCCAAATTGAAACCTTTTCTTTTGAGCATTGAGGTTCATCCGCTTAAAAAAAGAGGAATAAAAAAAAACAAGCCGATACTTGTTAAACTGTAGCAACAACAGCACACGTTACTATATTTTAAGTAAACAAAAGTTCTGATGAATATTCTAGAGAAAGAACCCTCCACATTTATTGGCACTCCTGGAAAAGATGTGTAAAACATTTCAAAATGGATTAAATCTCACAACCAATATTTAATTTGAGTACATTTATTCTGAACAAAGGTGAAGGAATTCTTGTTTTAAATCAAATCACCACTACCAAACTAATTATCAGCCACTGTTGACCGTTCAGACAATCCTCTTAGCCGATAGAAAGGATCACAAATGGATCTTTGACTATTCTTCTTTGTACAGCTCTTCCAAAATCCTGGATTCTTTCTTGTAATCTATTCAGCTCACTGAAACGTTCTCTACCAGATTCAGTTATATCCCAATTATAAAACAGTGCAGTCATGTTCAGATTAGTGAAGAAGTTATCCATGAAGCACAGCTGATTACACTGAGTAATTAACCTCACATCAAGATGGAGGCAGTGGAAAAGAACGACAACATGATGCTACTGACAGCAGTAGCTCAGCTGATTGGACCCTCCAGGAAGGCCTCACAGATTAACAGAAACGTTATCTATAAAGAAGAAAAGAACAGAAAACAAAACACTTATTATAGCAATAATTGGGTATAATGTATGATTGGAGAGGAGTAGGAGAAAGAAACAGAGGAAGGAAATGTGGTCTATTGCAACAAAAGTACTGAGATAGCTCAGGGTAACCAAGGCCTAGACAATAAACTTCATCACAAAGGATTATAAGCCTGGCGTGGTTCCGTAGTGGAGCACGCACATGCCTCCAGTTAACATCCCAGGAGAGATTAACATATTTCACATGTTTACATTTGTGATGGTAGGCTAGAAAAGGTGTGTTAGTTTTTAACTGGCATCATGCTCAACACAAATGTTTGGCATGTAAATAGCACCTAGTGGATGTTGTAGAGACTTGGTGACCCCAAAACGCTGCGAAAATGAGCTCCACATTGTTCTTGGTGATAAAGTAAATATGGGCCCAATGACTAAATGATGTACTGTAGGTCTCTGTAACACAGGGAAACAGGAAGTCATGGATTAACAAGTAGAAGTTCTCAGAAAAAAAAAATGTAAGTAGGAATTTAAGATAAATTCACACTGCAAAAACACAAAATTTTGCCTGGAAGTTTTTGTCTAATTTCCAGTGCAAATATCTTAGTAAATATCTTGAAATAAAACAAAACTAACTTAGAAGTGACTTTTCAGCAAGATATAGGAGCTTGAGTCAATAATTCCTTAATTTTTTATGAAAAAGTTCCACTGGGAGATTATTTCACTTGGGAAAATGTCTTGGTATAAATGAATTTATCTGCCAATGGAACAAGTTTTTTTGTTTGTTTTTTCCCAATATTAAGGAATTATTGACTTAAAACAAGCTCCTACATCTTGCCGAAAAGTTATTTGTAAGTTAGTTTTGTCTTATTTCAAGTGTGCACTAGAAACTAGACCAGAAATACTTGGTAAAATTTGGCGTCTTTGAAGTGCAGTTATATTTATTATTGTTTGGTGGGGTTTTTTTATGTTAACATGCGGTCCCCCAAATTAAAGATTGTATTTGTATGAAAATTTCTATGTGAGATTAGACAGCTGCAATAAGAGCTGAATTTATCAAAAGATGACACATTACTCCTTTTTCTCACCCAGCTAACTGGACGGTGTGCTGATGCTATCAACTATCTCTTAGCCTTGCATAAATCTCATTGAAAAATTGCTCTGTCCAAAAGTGTCCAATCATTTCTAAGTGAGTCTTTACAAGAGTGATGGCCTTGGAAGTAAACAATACCACAATACGCTGTCTGGATGACTTCTGCATGGCATGCCATCATTTTTCCTTAACCACCATTTAGCTGTCGATCTGCATGAAACACTCCTTTGAAACTATTTACGGATCCCTGGACGATACAGAGCGCCAACGAGCTGCGGCCTGGAGCTACGGCGCTGAACAGAGTAACAGTAAGGCGAGGAATCGTGGTATCAGGTGAACACATGAAAGAGGGGAGGTCGCTGGATTTAAGGCTTTTTGTCTTTGGGCGTTCAAAGGAGACAGCTGTCGACTGCACAGGGCCTGGCTCTATTCATGTGGGAGGGACCGCAGACAGAGAGCACGCCAAAAAACACACACATATACTTCAAAGGAAGGGGTGTGTGTGTGTGTGTGTGTGTAAGTGTGAATGCAAGCCATCTCCCCACTGATTGTTGCTGTTATTATCATCATTTAACAATATGCTCGCTTTTATTCATGTGACCATAACTGTATGTTTATTCTCAAGATCTCTTTGGTATCTGGGCTTTTCATCACATACGCACGTAATCATAATCCCTCTGTCTAACCTACAGCGCTTTGCAAAAGTGTCCATTCAAGAAAGTATGAACTTTCTTCCATTTTGTCTCGTTGCGACAGCAGACGTCAACGTCTTGTGCTGGGATTTTATGTGAGAGTCCAACACAAAGCAGAGCAAAAATTCACATATGGAAGGAAAACAGGATTCTTAAAATTTTTTACAAATAAAATTTTTTTCAAAAAATGGGGCGTGCATTTGCATTCAACTCCCCCTGCAAAATCCCTGCAGCTGTTCCATTAAAGCCTCAGAAGTTTCTTATAGAACATTAGTGACCAAACAGCATGGTGAAGACCAAGTCACAGGTCAGGGAGAAAGTTGTAGAGAAGTTTAAAGTGGAGTTAGGTAATAAAATAACCCGCAAACAGCTTACTTAGGAGTATCTGTGGTCATATTTACTCCTGCACTTCACATATCCGGCCTTTATTGAAGAGGAAGAAGGAATCCATTGTTCAAGTCATTAGAAATCAACACAGCCTGTGTGTATGACTCTAAACACACAGGCAAAGCTAGTCAAATCAAGTCACGTTTATTTGTACAGCACATTTCAGCAACAAGGCGGTTCAAAGTGCTTTACCCCATAAAAACATCATGCAGTCACCAGTTACTAAACAAGAAGTAAACATTACATTTTGTCAAATGTTATCATCATCAAAAGCAAATGTCAGCTGTGTTGGCAGATAGAGAAAACCTGTAGTGCCTGCATATAAACACACAGATTTGAGATTCTTATTTGAAAAGACACACACAAAAAAACACAATACGGATTGTGCTTGTAACGTGGCGAAATATGAAAATGTTGAAGTAGTACGAAAACTTTTACAAGGCACTGTCATGGTAACCATTTTAATATCCCCTTAGGTTACACACCTCTTCTGCATTTAAACCAACCATTCACTCACGAGTGGAAATTCCCATGTTTGCCACCTTTCCCTGTGCAGACTGCCTGAACACACCAACCCAGGTCGAAGTTGAAAAATTACTATCAATTGGTTATTTTGTCAAACCAGAGGAGAATATTTTTGAGGGAGGAACATTATTAATAGCGTAATGTAAGAATCGTAGTCAGCAGGTGAGGTGTGTCTGTAAAGGATGTGAAGTGTGAATATATCTTCTCCTCACCTCTTACCTCAGAACACCTGACCTGTTTCGTTACAGTGATGAATATTATAACTCACGCCTTCTCTTGGTGTCTGAAAGATGTCGATTTCTGACTTTGGAGGGCATCTTAATTGTTATCTTTTTGATCCGATTTAGTCTTTTTGGGCACATTTCATACGTTTAAAAAGCAATCTCGCATCTAATGATGCCATCTGGTGTTTGTCACCCAGGAGTCCTGTTATTTTGAGATCCATAAAAGAGATTAAAAAAAAGTCAAATGATCTGCAAGATTTCTGGAGGTTTTTACAACTTTATCTTTAGACTTTGGTTTCTGTTTTGTCTATTTGTTGTTCAGGACCAGAGTATTTTCAGGAGTTTAAGAACACCTATCTTAAATGTAGCTTTTTAAGGCAAGTCAAGTAAAGTTTATTTGTATTGCACAATTCAAGAACAAAGGCAGGTCAAATTGCTTTACACCGGCCCTCTAGGACCGACTTTGGGCACCACAATTATTTATAGTAACCAGCTATGAAAAAAAGCAAACATTACATTTGTCAAATGCCATCATCAAAATCATTAACACTATTAATCATCAAATGTACATCAAATCTACTGACCGCTGTTCCAATTATTTCTAATAAAAAGGCAAACAGGTGTGTGTTTTGGCCTTGATTTGAAGGAATTCGGTGTTTTGACAGTTTTGAAGTTTTCTGGAAGTTTGTTCCAGATTAGAGGAGCATAAAAGTTCATTTCTGATTCTCCATCTTTGGTTCTGGTTCTGGGGATGCAGAGTAGACTACAACCAGAAGACTGTCGAGGTTGATACAACAACAACAGCAGATCTTTAATATATTTTGGTGTTAAGTCATCCATTGATTTATAAACCCACAAAAGTATTTTAAAGTTTATTTTCTGAGCTCCAGGGTGGAAGAGTAAGAACTTTGGGTCGGCGGTTAGTAGCCCGCTGTCCCAGAAAGACAATTTATTCATATTGTTTGGAGTTTAATCAATTCAAAATACCCACAAATACAGAGTTTAAGAGGCTTAAAATAAAATGTTAGCACCAACAACGTGATTTCAGAAAAGCCAATAGCAGAAAGCTTGACATACACTAGTTGACTAAAAGCAAGCAGAAAAATCTGTCAGTTCTTGTAAGACTTTTTGTTGGATTTCTCCTGTTTTTCAAATACATGAGTTTCAGATGCTGCTTGGTATGGCTAATGTTTTCAGTCCACAATTAACAATATACTTTCACAGTAAAATACATGCACTGCAGTAAACCTTAGTGTCCAAAGATTAATTTTTAAATTTTTACAAATTGTAAAAAATATTGAGCGAGATTAGCTCAAAATGTAAACGTAAACATTTTGTAGAGTATTTTGACTCTGAGGGTGTGAACTTGGAAGAGATAAAGAAATCGGTGACTGCCCGTCCGGATTTAGACTTCTTTTCTTTTTTCAACATTTAAAGCGAGAATCAATCAATCAAAAAAAAATAAAAACTTGAACATGTTGAGGATAAAAGTTGAATTTTATGTTAATGAAAACGCTGCTGGTGGCTGGATGCTGATCTGTTCTTTTAACTCAGGTAGTGGTGCCTCTAGTGACACCAGTTTTCAGAGGGTGTCACCAACACTGAGGCGGCACACCAATGAAAAGTCAAAAACGACATTTCGTAAACAACAAGGAAATGAACAGAAAAATTAAATTAAACAACAACTAGAAACCCAAGCCCTGTTCCACTAACACTGATAATCCTATATGCTCAATGTTGATAAGAAGGAATAATTTAATACAGGTGGTGGATGCTCTTTAGTTGAATGCAAAATTGTATGAAAGATCTGGGTGGGCCACTGACGAAAGCATCTGGTCAGTAGTTTAAGATCATTTGATTGACATTTGCAAAACAAAGCGAGGCAAAACATTACTTTTGAATCCTCCATTTTGCCACGTGAACAAACGTTTCCTTTTACCTAAAAGGATTTTTTTTTTCCTCTTCCTGTTGGCTTTTCTGATTCTTCCCTGCGACTTCAGTCTTCAGTTGACATTTGCATCGGAGGCAAATCAGTCAGGCTGCATGAAAGGGGCGCTGTAGCAACAGAGCAAAACATGGATATTCCTAAAATTAGGAAGCCATGGCAACAAGAGATGACTTCCATACTATTCCCAGGGCTCTCTACTATTTAAATAGTCATCTGAAGATGCATCATGGTGTTTGAATGTGGACATGTTTGAAGTAATAAACAAAATAAATTCAACTAAAACCTTTTTTTGTTTCATTCACTTCCTGTATTTTCCTTTTTAGTCTATAACAACATCAAGTCTAAAACTGCATGTGAGCATGTTGTAACCCTGTATTTCTAATCCATACTCTCTGGAGCACAGAACAGAATGAATAATGAGGAAACACAACACCCCGTCTCCTGAAAGCATCCCTTATATTTTCCTATTCAAATAACTTTGCATTCGCTGGGATGCAGCTGTATCAGCTGCAGGAGACAAGGCCGTTTTGTCATGCTCACACCCCTTCCTTCCTGACTTTGTTTGGGGTTTTTTCACATTAGCCCCTAGATGCGAAACTTCATTTTTGACCAGACAACACTGAGACAAAACCTTTTGTTCACTGCAGTAAAAGTCTAAAAAGGAAGGATTAAACTCATCATAATCAGCAAAAAAAAAAAAAAAACGGTGCAATCACTCATAGTAAGTTGTGAGGAAATGTCATCATATAAAAAATTTTTAAAAAGTATTTTACAGTTTTCCTGCAACTAAAACCAAAAGTTTGAACAGAACTTTTTGAAACGAACATTTCATTTTGGGATGAGAGTGGCTTGAGGTAAAAGCAGATTTTGCTGACCTTTGGTTACCAGGGTTACCAAGATACAGCATTTATGTTGGTATTATGAAATGGCTTCATTTGAAAGTAAAACCAACCGTGATTATTTGTTCTCCAAATATTTTAAATATTTTTTTATAACAGACATGAGAAAACCTCAACTAAGTGGGAATAGTTGCTCATAATATAGAACAAACTTAATATGTTTTCCTCCTTGAGATTAAGACTGGAAAATATTTCATGCACATTTATCTGTTTGGGAATAAATGATTGAATAACAGCTTTTTTTCATGCTTGCTTGTAAACACAACATTAAATTTGGCCCCTCCTCCAAAAGTCTTCCTGTATCTAACTCCTTTTCACCAGATGTGATTGTCAAAGAGCAGATGAGCGATAACTCCCACATCATTTAACATTCAACACACTGAGACACTTAAAGCCACCTCTAAACAATTAGGTTTTCACGTTTAATCACTTTGCCAAGCAGCTTTGTAAATCCACTTTTTAACGCATTCATTGTGGCACAATAGGGAAGCAAAGTGTAACTGCTGAAATACCTAAAGCTACTCCATGCTGTTCAGCTTTTCCCTCGTCTGAACCTTCTGACTATTTCATCATGTTTTAAGAAATTTGGAGTGTCAAACGTGCTCGGTAAAGCTTTACTAAAATACTTCGAGAAGAAAAGAGACCTTCATGTTGAAGAATGTGAAGCAACTGATACTATTGCTTATTTAAAGTGAATTTGTTGTTAGCAGAAAACAAAAATGATTGAGCACAAACAAAACGAATGGCAGGTAAGACACGGTGGTGGGACTGGTGAGCTTTAGCTGATGTGCCTCCCACCCCCAAATAAAACCGTTCTTTGAGCCTCATCGGACTTTGGGCCGGCTCTGGGTATGCAGCGTTCTCCAGCGAAGCAACACGTGGCATCTGGGTGTCATCGGGCTGTAATTACCCAGCTCCCCATGTAGTTTACCCATCTGCTGCGGCGGCTCCCTCCACATATGGGCCGTATGCTCCTATAGGACGAGTAATGACCACCTTCTTAACAAATCTGCTGTGAGCCAAGACGACAGCAGGACCTAAAAACAATGCAGGCCGGCTGGGGGTCTACGGGCGGAGGGGAGGGAGGGCGGGAAGATATGGTGGTTAAGCAGGAACTGAAAGGTGCGGCCGGTTTGAAGGGAGGTGAACGAGGGTCACACTCTGACACGACTGTTCAGGTCGCGATGTGGATGAAAGTGTGTATTTTTATTGCTGGATGAACAGTTTTTTTTCTGAAACTGGAAGGTAAAAACATGCCATAGCTACATAAATACATGTGTGGAGAGCTTAAAGCACACACATGCACACGCACGCCCACACACCTCAGCTCAGGTACCAAGAGGGTTGAGTCTTACTTGGCGGATATTGCATCAGAATCAGCCTGGGGAGGAGAAGGCACACGAAGCAAAACAAGGCGATCACAGGGCGCCTCCCGATTTGAACGTGCGAATCAACACAACCTTTACATTGCTGTCCACTTGTCCAATAGGATTCAATCTCAGTTTAAAGACTAAGTGAGGATAGCTGGACCAGTATGACAGAGGTCATGCTCCAGGCGGTATGTTTGTGGACATTTTATGACCCGTTCCTAGAACTGGTCTAACTTTATCATTGACTCTCCAGGTTTTACATCAGCTGTGCTGGGGTTGTTTTCCACCATGGCCTGGTTTGTGTGTGGGGAGATTCTCCTGCAGGGAACAACTTTAGGTTTGTTGATGAAACGTGCAAAGCAACGGCTTTAAGCGGGTCGGCTGGGGTGCAGGTGCCTTGTAACCAAAGGTTGCTCCTCTTTAGGTGACTTTAGCAAGATGTTTTGGGTTTGTTTGTGAGACAAATTAGTCACTTCTATGGACATGTCATTAGATTTGAATGTTATTGCTTCAGGTCAAAGAAAATTACATTTAGGTCACCAGCATCAGAAGAAGAACAGGCAAATCCATCAACAATATGTTAATGTGTTAGTTTTAAACCATCATATGAATCCGATGATAAGCATGTTTAAATGTTTAAATGGTTTTTAACACAACCAAAATAATTTCAACATACTTTACAACAAAAGTGTTTATGTTATATCATAGTTGCATATATTTCAGTTCAGTCCATTGTGATGTTATTTGATGCAGTCTAAAATTCAACACCAATACAATCAGATTAAACAAATAAAATGAAACCTATCAATAGGGCATATTTCTATTTATTTTTTTAAACTGCTAATGTAGAATTTAAGTTGAGCTTAGATGATTTGGTAAAAAGTGTCAAATTAAAAATTCTGCTAAAACTTAACTTAAAATGATGACATGGCTGGAGTCCAGGGGTGGGCAACACACTTAGAATTTTATCACAGTATTTTAAGGTACTATTTATAATTGTGATAATAAAAGTGACAATAAGTATGATCTATCACGTCTTTTTTAGATAACTGTATGGCTAGGGCTGCAAGCAGCAGCATTCATAGCACCACAAACTAAAACTGTTCTTGAAAAACATACCAAATTGAAATATGGTCCTTCAGAAGGACAATTATTTAATTGTGATTTACAGTACAGACCAAAAGTTTGGACACACCTTCTAATTCAATGGGTTTTCTTTATTTTCATGACTATTTATAAGGCAAGAAATCCCACTTATTAACCTGACAGGGCACACCTATGAAGTGAAAACCATTTCAGGTGACTACCTCTTGAAGCTCATCAAGAAAATGCAGAGTGTGTGCAAAGCAGTAATCACAGCAAAAGGTTGCTACTTTGAAGAAACTAGAATATAAGGGGTATTTTCAGTTGTTTTACACTCTTTTGTTTAGTGCATATTTCCACATGTGTTATTCATAGTTTTGATGCCTTCAGTGTGAATCTACAATGTCAATAATCATGAAAATAAAGGAAACTCATTGAATTAAAAGGTGTGTCCAAACTTTTGGTCTGTACTGTATATCATTAACTGCACAGAGACTTCAGTCAACGAGATTTTTGAATTTACAGACATTTATTGTTGCTCTTGTGGACAAAAAGTAAAAATGACATTTGAGTCAATTTTTTTTTTAACATTAACTGAAATGTATCAATCAAACTCTGTGTCATGACAATACATTTTTGATTAAATAAAAGATAAACAATCTGATAAATGCCCACCACTTCTGCGGGCTATAAGAACATCGTGTAAAAGTAACTGGCCTTGCAAAGCATCACTAAGGTAAATAATTTAAGCTTTCCCAGTCCAAGGTGCTCTACATCAAAAACAAGTATATCAACAACACAAAATACAAGCAGCAATGACAAAATAGAAAAAACTTCATAAACTAAAGAGACGACTGGACAAATCAGCAACCTGGAAATGCTAAACAAAAAGGTGCTTCAGACTTTGGCAGTGAAGCTTATTGCAGAGGAGAAGCAGAAACGATAACTGAACAAAGAAATATTATTCAAGTCTCGTCTTCAGGGATTTAGCACTATTAGCCCTGGATGACAGCAGGGGAGGACTGCGCTTTCCTCTTGTTTGCTTTCGCCCTGCCTTTACAAAACATTAACCCTCTAGGCCCCGAGCGTGCGATCTCATTTACCTTAAGATACCCATGTGAAGAGGAAGCACACCTTGAAGCTTTAACAGAGCCAAGTGTCGGCCAAAAGGCAGCTGATAAGAAATCTCAAGCTTCAAGACAAAAGGTCAATACAGACTGAGAAATGAAAGGGCAATGTCATAAAATCCTGTTATAGAGCTTGGAAACCTATAAATACTGAAAATGTGAAACATAAATCATAATCTGTCCTTCCCTTGTTTCAAAAGCAGATTAGAACATTTATAAAAGCCTTTTTAGCCTCTCTGGAAATAAAACAGGAGGTCAGCATCATATGGATGATAATGATGATGATGTGTTTCTGGATATACATTATCTGATCAGTTTTAACAAGCATTTTCCTGAAAGGTGTGTAGCTACTTGGTGCAACCAAAACATCACGTAATTGTGTTAGCCTCAGAACTTTCCTGAAGTACCAAGTCTGTGAGAGAAGAGTCATTAAATTAGCAACTAAAACCAGCGCAAACAAAAAAAAGTTTGAAAATATATACTTAAAAAAGATAATCTGCTATTCTAAGAGAATTACACTGAAATGCCTCCAAGTACGGTGAAGAAATGGGCATCCAGGAGCACAACTTGTTCAGCCTCCTCCGTCTCCCCAGAGGGAACAAATAATAGATTCCTTCACCAAGTGTTTTTGTTTCTTCTTCTACAGATCTGACTCATTTTTCTGCCGTGTGCATAACGCCATCAGAGCCAGACATTACAAATGGATTACAGAGGGGAACAGAATTTCTTTTTCAGTGTTTATTTTATTAATTTTTTTAATGAATGCATGTGTTGCAGACATTGTACTTCATTTAGACTCATTCATAGGCTCATACCAGGTGAGTTGTAATAATATTTTGAGATTTGTATGAATATAAACAATACAAAGAATTGTATTGTATTGCGGCTTATTTTATAACCTATTCATAGAGTTACACGCCAATGTATTTAAACTATCTGCATCATCAGTTTTTACCCAATTATGTATAAAACTACCTATTGATGTAGTGCAATTTCGTCACCTTCCTAAAGTCATTTTCTACAAAAGCAATTTCTGTTTGTTTTTTTTATGTATGTAAGCGTCAGTGAAATAATTTATTTCTTGGAAAAAATGTATGTTTGTTTCTAACATTTAGGATAATGTATTTTAGGTTGTTTGGTTCACGTTTTAAGATTTGTGTAAAATGATTGTATTTTATTTCGGGTCGAACTATTTATTTTTGTTGAAGGTTATCGCGAGATTTGCGTATATGCGAAAGGCTGCGAGACTTGAATAAACGGAGAAGGAGCAGAAGCCTGGAACAGAGCTACGTGTAGCAGCCTCTTGTCTCCTGTAGCTGTCAAGGTATTCTGTAGTTATGTTTGTAATATTTTGTAAATTTATTGGTTATGGTGTTTTAATTACTTAATATTTTAATTTAGAGTGAACGATGAAGAATTAATCTGTTATAGACCTCCGAAGTGGCAGGCGGCCACGAGGTAACTTTTGTTAAAGCACGTGTCACCTGACTGTCTGTAAATGTATCGATATCAAAAGCTTTGTCTTTTATTTCTATAGTTTTGGCATTTAATAAAGGATAGCCGTGCTAGTGTTGTCACTTTGGAGCTACAATGTAAAATATCTTTTGGCAAAAAAAACTTGGGCCATCATTTTAGGAAGGAGGCCATTTGGATTAGTAAAACAATTCTTCTCTAATGGGTATGGCACCAAAACGGTTTCCAGCCAAGGGACCCACATCCTTGTAAATCCTTGGAATGAACATTATAGGAAACAGTGCAGCATACCGATGCCACCGGAGAGGCTTATAGGAATATTGTACACTGTTAAAAAAGTCACTGTAGAATTTCCAGTAACTTCCTGGCAGCAGGTTTTCCAGCCAGTTACTGTAATGTTTATACTAAAAACAGTGCAGTAACCTAACTGTACCATACTGTAATTTGTTTTACAGCAACCTTACTGTAAATTTTTTACAGTAACCTTACTGTAATTTTAATACAGTTTTACTGTAATTTCATTGCTGCTTTACTGTAATTTATATTATAATAGCATAAAAGAATATGTAACAGTATTTATAGTACATGGTTACCGTGATTTCATCACATTTTTATAATAATAAAATTATTGGATTCCTGTAGTAGAACTTTTAAAAAGTACTAAAACGGTGAAAATCGGCCCAGCCAACAATGACTCTAGCCTGTTAAAGTTCGCCTCCAGCCGGTAAATATCCCACAATGCAGCTGTACATTTAAAATTTACAGTACAGCTGTAAATTTCCGCACATGACTCAGCGGTCCAATCACGTCCCATATACTTTCCTTACGCGTTTCAGATCACAGCAAAGAGCTGTATTTTCAAAACCCAGCCACCTTACTGTATTTTCATGCTGTAGTTTTTACAGCCATTTGTTACAGTGTAGGTAAACAAAATTATATTCCCTCTTATACTGTTATTCTTCACATTTTAAATTTGTGGTAAATATAATACAACACATGTTAATATTTATGTAACCCTGTAATGTATCTCACATTAACTGGAGAAAGTTTTATGGTCAGCAGTGTGATGATTGACAGAAACTGAGCTTGAAGCTGTTGAGAATAGAATAGACTGGAGTTTTTATTGAAGACCTCTGTTCCTCCTCTTCCCTCTTCATCTCACTCATAATATGAATGAGACAGACATGTCAAATCTGAGTTTTTCATAATCATAAAGAAACTTTCATGTCTTACACTCAGCTACCTTACAGGAGCTTTGTAAAGCTTGACAATCGCCTAGGGAACAGTCTGCTTCCCTACACGACAGCAACAACTCCTGGCAACTAAATAACGCAGCAGCTCATGCCGCATTAGCAAATTCACAGCAACTGTTTGGCTGCTGGTGATGAGCTTGTTGTTGTTTGTATCGGGACGGAGACGCAGTCGATTCAGCGCGACCTGTTGATGGGATAACACGTGTTTAGTGACAGTGCAAACACCGGGTTTCATCCGGCGGAGTCCGGACGTTGAACCCAAAGCTGCCGACAGTCCCCCACGTCTTGGTTTCCATGAAAACATCTAGAAACGTTTCTCTTCACAATTTAATTCATTGTTGCTTCAAAGACTGGAATTGGGCCGCTCAGGCCGGCATAAAAAAAGTCAGACTTGGGTCACGTCTGGGCAGGGAAATTATATTTAGTTGCATTTGTCTGCTGTCCGAATACAGCAATAGCTGTGTGAGCTTTCAGATCAACATGGTAAATTGAGTGATAGGAACAGAAAACACTCTGCCAGGATAGTAAAATCCTGGCAAAAAGTTAAAAACTGTGAGCTGACACAAGCTGAATGTTTTACACAATTTAGCTTTTAAAAAAACAAGCTAAATTTTACACCATTTATCCCATTATATATACAGTATCATAAGGGCCACATCATGAACAGTACAAATAGGTATGCAATTTTCTTGCTACTCCAAACTCATTTCATTTCTTTGCTATTGGACAGACCAATTATATTCTGTTTAACAGAGAACATAACGAGACGAGGTAAAATTGAAGATTTATGAATTTTCATTTTAAACTTCATTGGAAATCATTGTGAGGCTCATTCAGTTTATGAATACATTAAGAGGTTGGGGTTTTTTTAAAGGCAAAAATCAAAGTATTTTTGTGTATTTCTGGGTCAGAAAATATATGCTTCATCTATGCCATCCAGTGTAAGTGACTGCTTGCTTGTGTTGTGCTAAGATCCAAACACAGAGATCTGAGTCTTGTCTGGATTTAAACAGCTGACTTATGTCTTGAACTCTAAATGCATAAACTTTTTTTTCCAAGTCCAAAGTTGTTGTAATTTAGTCTTTAGTGCATCTCTTATTAAAGTAGGTGCACTACTTGTCCTGTCTTCCTAAATGTCTGTAATTATCATAAATTCAACAAGACGCCACATCTCTCACCATCTGTTGTATTTTCCTTCTTGATATAATTTTATGCAAGGTTAATTATCCATGTTGTTGGGCTGTGGGAGGACAGAGGGAAATCTCCTGTGTTTCCTGTGTCATTTAGCTGGAATTTGCTGTTCCTGAAAAGAAAAGAAAAAAAATCTGTGGTTGTTGAAAGCTGCCATGCTTGATTTTTCTTGTAACAGTTCCAGCTAAAGTGCTGCTACAGGAGCAAACGAGAGGCTGAGGAGCAAAACTGACAGCTCAACGATTAACAGAAAACTTGAGTACTTGATTTAATTATCTGTTTTTCTAACACAATGGAACTTAAATAAATCAAATCCACAGTTTTATTCTGATGTGCATTTTCAGTAAACAATCCAGAGAATCTGCAGACTTTCCAGGAGCAACACAGAGACTTTCAGAGGTCAATGAGGACGTTTAAAAAAAAAAACTAAAAAAAACTGACTGCAGCTCAACCTGTTCTGTCACAGCACCACCACAACAGCTCTGACTGGTGTCCCGGCCAGCATGAACCTGCCAACAACTGAACAACTGGAATGGGAGGAAGCATCGACGGGTAACCTTAGAAATGCTTACTGGCACTTTTCCCCGCCATTACAAAAAGAAATGAAGGAATTAATGTACTTTATTAATCCCAAAGGGAAATTCACAACTTTCAGTACAACCCGTCCAAACGTTTAGACCGGTCACTGAGACTGCATCCCTTCACCCAGAGGGGAGGCGCCACCCTTTAACCAAAGTAATGTGGTAATTGCAAAAGAAAAAATTGAAATTATTGAACTTTTAAGGATGACATATTTAGTCAACCAATAACACAGAAACACAGCTTTGTTAAAAAAAAAAAAAAAAAAAGACAACTTTGCTTTCCATTTAAACTGGAAACATGTGCAATTAAAAAGTAAAAGAAGGAGCCATCCACATGAAATTGTCTATTAATGTTTTAAAGTGGTCAAGAAGTTTTGCACATTACCGAAATTTTACATCTTACACCTTTGGTTCAGTTCAATTTTGATGGGATCTTTAGGCTAAAGCCTCGAATTTTAGCCCAGTGTTTTAAAAACGGATGACTTTAGGTTATTTTGTTGATCCAACCCAATGTTACACATGAACTGACCCAGGGTGGGCTCAGCAAAACAAAATTGGGTCACGGGTTTGACCTGGACTGCTTGGTTAGGTTTTCAACGCCCCCAAATGTTTAGGGTACTAAAGTGTGGATTGAATGCCCATCGCCTTGAGAGATTAAGTAAATAATACATCAGTTTTCTACACTTTTTAACCCTTTCAGTGGAGAGACATGAAAGGGTTAAAAAAAAAAGCCCTGTAGAGTAAGAGCACATAAGCTAACGGTCAGAGGAAGCCAGTGTACCTAGAGAGAGAACGCACTGAGCACACAGAAAGGCCAATGCCAGCGTTTGAGCTTAAAAACCTTGAAACCTCACTAAAGTTTGGTCGGGTCATTGCTTAGTTCAAAATTGTAGCCTGTGAAAATAACGACAAACCTTCTCAAGACCAACCCTGGTGAAATCAGGCAAACAGAAATGTGTCAAGAAACTGATTTATTCAGCCGTGATTCAGAAAACTGACATGTACAGTAACTCATGCCTGCTGCTGCATCTGATTAGTTATATTGAAAACCTGGCCTCTCTGTCACACTGGTTCTGTCGCCTGTAGAGAATCTGACTGAGCGCGCCTCTTATTTTACTGAGAGTTGTTAAATAAATACATTTCACGGGTCAAACCCTCTGAGACACATCTATCTAAAACAGGAGCTTAAAACAAAAGCTAGGCTTGTGGTTTTTTTCAGTTCTGTTCTAGCCTGGAACCACCTAATGAAATGATTTCCTCTTCTTGTATTTCTATTCATGCAGGTGATTTTTCCCATAAGGGAACAGGAACATCTGACCAAACGCCCAGAACAGGCAGCAAGGCTTGAATATCTGCTAAAAAAAAAAAATACCAAATGGAGAAGTTGTGTCCATGATCAATCAAATGAGCTACTTTTAAAAGTGGTACTTGTTTGGACCTTTTAGCAACATCCTTCAACACAAAAACATGAATTACTTTTAGTTATGCAGCGGTGAGTCAAGATCTAAAAGTCACTCAGAGACGTGTTTCTACAAAAACCAGTGTGGAGATTTAAAAATCATCCAAATGTGAGCATCAATCAGCACAAACCTGTTTACAGATACAGGCAGAAAATTCAACATTTTCGTTTTCGCAGCTTTTAGTGTAAAAGCTGTTGTTTCACCACTTTAAGTTGTTCTGGTTTTTTCATTGTAATTATGTGGATACTGTTGTAGAACCTTGCATGGTGGAGTGCTAAAGAGCCTGATCCCAAATATATTTAGTCTGTTTTTGCTTTTTTTTGTCACACTTACATTTTTCGAATCGTCAAACAAGTATTGGATTAACATTAGAATAAAAAGCTGTTTTCAAATCATGATTAAAATTTTTAAGGGGGGTGAAGCTATTCAAACAAACCTGAAAAAGTAATTGACCCAGAATCTAATAAGTAATTGTGTCACATTTAACAATCGTCAATGGCAACAACTGCATTAATCAGGTCTGGGGTCGGCTTGTGAAACAGTTCTCTAAATAATTGTTGTTAATAGTTGTTTTAATCACAGTTAATTCATTATTTAATAAGGAGGGCAATTACTATTTCACTTAGGGGCAGGTTGGTTTTCATAGTTTATTTTCCTCTAAAGAAATGAAATCATAATTTTGAAAATGCTTTTTGTTTTCACTCCAGATATCTTTATCCGTTATTGAAATTTATTTCATGACCTAAAACCTTCAAGTGCAAGGGGAAAAATATCAGTACATATTTAAGGGGACAAATACCATTTCACAGTACTGCACTCTGGACCGTAACTCTCAGGCCTCAAGATTTATGATGATACGCAGTTTGACACAACTGCTTTATTTAAAAAAAAAAAAAGTTTAAATTGTAAAAATATAAAATGTTTAAACTGAGGACACGGCGTGCAGTTTTTAGCCATTTGAACGTTTTGTTGATGGGAGATAAATGCAGGGTGGTCAGGTTGAAGCTCGCGTCATAATATGGCTTCGGTTCTGTAAACAAGTGCGCCCTCTGTAGGAGACAACATGCCCCTGTCGTCATTTAATTTAGAGATTTAAAAATATATAAACAACACAGATAGCTGATTGTTAATAACAATAAGACAAGGAAAGAAATGTAAAATGTTTTAAACTAATTAAGGAGAATGTAGATTGTTGGTTTGTTATTTAGATCCACACAACAAGAAGTCTCAGTTCATTCTTAGTATTTTTATCCACCACTAGGTGGAGCTCTCCCCTACTGGGTTTCTCCTGTGTTGACAAGTGAACAAAATAAAATCAGAAAACATTTTTTTTTTTATGTTAAAAAAAAAAAGTTAAAATAATACAGAACACAAAGTAATGGAATTAGGGCGATGGTAGCAATCATTACCTCCACATATAATAAGCAACATGACAGTTTATAAATAAATATGAAGCTGTTAGAAAGATTTCCAAGGTATGAAGCAATATTTCTGGAGGAACAAGATCAGGTCAAACCATATTTTCATCATGGGAGAAGTGAAGGTGGTTGAGGAATATAAATATCTCAGTGTTCGCCTGGACAACACAATGGACTGGAGATGCAACAGTGAAGCCGTGTACAAAGAAGAGACAGAGCAGACGGGACTTCATGAGGAAGCTAAGATCATTCAAGGTTTGCAGCAAGATGCTGAAGATCTATCAGTCTGTTGTTGAGAGCATCTTGCACCTGAGGTGTAAATGAAAAAGGAGTAAATGTCTTAGGAGTAGACAAAAAATCTTTTGTCTACTCCTAAGAAAAAGAAGAAAAGGGATCAGGAAACATGTCTCATTTAAAACAAACAAACAAACAAAAAAATCCCTCTGGAATGGAACAGGATCACAAACTTAAAACAAATCAGGAAAGAGTTGACTAAATATAGCACTTTCAAACACATTCTGACACACTAACACAAGTCTGAAATGACAGTGAGTTCGAGGCCACTTGCCAGCTTACGTCACGTTTCAGTGGATGTTTAGTGGCTGCCCTGTAGC